>NW_026125080.1:0-161739 GCF_943737965.1 Phodopus roborovskii
CCTCAGACTGAATGCTGAATCATGTCTCTGGGAATCCTCACACTGAATGCTCTGGGCTACATCTTATTTTCTTCCTTGTATTCCTCTCTCACCCAGTCACATCACTGCTGTTTTTACCTCATTAGTGCTGGAATTAAAGAAATGTGATTCCCAGTACAAATTAAGGTATGGAAGCCACCCTTGACCAGCTCTTTTTCTCTTTACTACTGTAGCCCAAGGTGGCCATGAACTCACAGAGATCTACCTGTCTCTGCCTCCCAAATGCTTGCATTAAAGCCATGTGCCTTTGGCTTCCACATTATTCACATACTTTTAAATGAGGAATTTGGTGTTACACTTTGAAGCAAGAAATTTGGTTAGGAAAATCTCTAGTTATTTAGTCAATTATTTCTCTTGGAAAGTAAAATTATATTGTAAAACAATGAGAAATGAATAAACTAATACAACTCACCATTATTCTAGTGTGTTAAATGAGAGAAGGCCCATCTAAAATGGACTATAGTGGATTGTCACATGATACGAATGTGTTTTAATGTTCTAAGCATTATACAATGCACTGATATATAAGTGCATATTGTTGTACAGGATTATTCATGTATAGATACATCCCACATGAAAAAATTTGTATATTTTATCAATGGATACTGGTTTATTTACTTGATTCAAATTGGTAAAAATTGAGCCTATTTTATATAACAATGCACAACAAAGTATGTATTAATTTTACTTAGATATATTTCCTCAATTTTCTGTTCTTCATTTGCATACCATCTCATAGGTCTTAAAACATACTTATTGAACTAGTTTATTATCTACTTCCCAAATACTATTCAGACTCATTTGTTTCATTTATTGTAACAGCTGTAATGTAAAGCACAGATTGTTCCATGTGTAAAAAGTTACATGAGCTGATTTTGTCATTATCGAAGAAGAAGGGACAGAAGTTTGAAGGTAGCCTAACTCCTGTACCCTCAGGAGAACACATAGTGAATGCTCCACCACTTATAACAAGGGGATCATTCGCCAGAGATTGCTACCAACCCCAGAAGAGGCTGCTGTTGCTATTAGAAACACAATTATAAATTCTTTCCTTGTAATGATAAGAATGGTGTTTAAAAGTACTATATCTAATGGAAAGTCACACATTGTGTATTTATCTTAAAGAAGAATGAATTGTGTGGGCTTGCAAGTACTAAACCTGCAAGGATTATTGTGGAGGACTGCCAGGTTACAGGGTGAGAGCACTTGGAATGCCATTTTGTGGACTTTCATTTTACTTTATTCCCAGTAGGAGTTTCTAGAGATTACTTTCTATCTCATAGCTCCTGTACCTAATGGATCTTTACCCCCCCAATTCCTGAAATTACTATTTATATTAACGTCATACAAAAATGTAATAAAATTTATTTAGCATACACAGTATGTTGGCCAACATTCAATGTTACCTTGACTGTCTTTACAGTCACTAAGGAAAGCAAAACTCTGAGTGTAACTGTCAGAGTTTGTCTACAGAGATTTTACTGAGACAGACAGAACTGCCCTGAAGGTAAGGAATATAAGATTTTTGGCTGAGGTCAAAAAACAGCTACAACTGAAAGAATAAAGTGATCTGAGGCTAACAGCATTTATTTCTCCCTACTCCCTGATAGGCCTCTGAGAATATCTGCTTCATGCTTCTGCTGCTATAGTCACATTCCTCCTGACGTCATACACCCCTGATGGATGCAGATACAAATCATCCTTCTTTTCTGAACCAGGTTTTTGTTGTATGTTTTTTCATAGCAATGGAGAAAGCAACAAATGTATCATGCTATGAACTAAATATAACTTGGCATGCGAAATTAAAAATTAAACACACAAGGTTCTATATTATTAAATATAAACTGTTTCTGTTTCAGAGCTTACTACATATGATTACTTTGAAATCTACATAAGGAATGAGCACAAGCTATGCTTTTGAATAATATACTAGTGCATAAATTCATCAATGCTGCTAATATCAAAATTTTGGAAAATAACACATAATGGAAATTCTTACAAGCCTTGCAAATCCAGTTTGTTATAATGATTTGGTTTGTGGAAAGTTCATGATTAAAGTGAGTTACTCTGTATTCTGTCGAAGGAAATACCTGCATTTGAGACACCTGCAGCATTTTCTTATAGGCTGTGATATTAAAAACAAACACCCAGTTATATCCTCATTCATGGTTACAGTAAAATCTACAGATCCTGTTGCTGAAATAACACCCTCTTTTTAATAACCAATCTTTCTCCAGGAAACAGAAAAACTGAAATAAAATTTAGAGATTAATATGTGTAGTTCTTAACAAGTGAGCTCACAGGGTTGGATATGAATGTATTGGGAAGTGCTGAGAGAGTGAAAGAAATGTATCTAGTCCTTATTTGTGCCTTGTGGACTTCCACCAGTATGGGCAAAGGGAAAGAGACTGCCTTCTCAAACTGATTAAAAAAAGTATGTTTCCTTAAATTAACTGACATTGATCAAAAAATATGTTTTTAAACTTCTTGCAGGACAAAATCAACAAGCTTTGTTAAGAACACAGTTTCTCAGAGAACAATGAGTGGCATGCTTGTTTTTCACCACAGCTAGTAACCAGGTTATGCTGCTTTACACCTTTCATTTCCTTAAACTTTTGAACCAGAAACCTCACTGACTTCTGACCAAAACAAATACTGAATATAATATGTGGATTTGAGAATGGTGCTGCTCACTAGGTTATTTTCATTAATACTACTTTTAGAACAATTTTGCCCCAATGTTATTTGAAGCGATTTTCTTGATTAGGGTGAACACAGCAGATTTTCTTATTTTGGCATTCAGAATGATTTTGAGAAAGTGTATGCATAGACTTGTGTGAATGTTGATTTTATTTATATATACATAAAGTACAAATGTGTTTAAATCTTTGTGAAGTTAACTTTTTTGTAAGACACATGCTTCTCTTATTAGTTAATGAATAAAGACCTGTTGGTCAATAGGAAAGCAAGATAGGCAGGACTAGGAGACAAGGAGGATTCTGGGAGATGTAGTAGAAATTCAAGATGTAGAGATTGGGTGTGAGTAGTCCAGAACCATGTGGAAACATTTACATTATTATAAATGGGTTATGAATTAAGACAGAACTGGTCAGTAAAAAGACAAACTGGCCAACAACTTTATATCTAATACAGAGTCTTTTGTGTTTGAGGTTGATGGGCTAAGGATCCAAAGCTGGGAGGAAAACTGATCTTAACAGACATATATCTTCATATGTAGACATTCCTAACATTTTTATTTAGATATTTATAAAATATTAGATAAAATTTTTACCAATAAATGTTTTTATTATTGTGAATTCAAATAAATTTTCTTTTTTATTTAGATTTTAATTATTTTTGTTTTTATTTTACATATAGATTCCATTTCCCTCTCCCCTCCCTCTGTCCCTCAGTCCCTCTCTAATTCTCTATTTCCCCTCTCTACCCCTTTCACATGTTCCCTGACTGCCCTCCCTTCCCACCCTCCCTCCCTCCCATGTAGAATGATACCATCAATGAGAGGACATCTAAATCTGTCAAGTCATTTGAAGTAGGGACTAGGACTTCTCTCCTGTCTCTAGGTTAAGGGAGCATCACTACATGGGGGATGTGCCTGCAAATAATTTGTGCACCAGGAATAAATCCTGGTTCCCCTGTCTGGAGTCCCTTAGACTGTTCAGGCCTTCTAGCTGAGAACACATGTTAGGGGTCTGAATCAATCCCATGCTGGATTCCCAGCTATCAGTCTGGGGAGCCCATTAGCTCCCTTATTGTTCAGGTCAGCTGTCTCTATATATTTCTTAAGCATGGTCTTGTGTTCCCTTTCTGCATCTGGATTCTAGTTCAGCTCAGTGTTTATTTGTGGTTGTTTGCTTCTGTTTCCAACAGGTTCTAGATGAGGGCTTCATGATAGTGGATAAGTTAGTTGATGATCTCATTATCAGGGAAGGGCATTTATGTTAGCCTTTACACTGTTGCTCAAATTGTTAAAGTCAGTCTTGTAGGTCTCTGGACACTTCTTTATATTCACTTTGCTCTTCAATCCTATAATGGGCTCCCTCTCTTATGTTCCCTCTGTTTGGTCCCATTTATAAATTGTGGATCTCAGTGTCTGTGCTACTGGAATTAAAATCAGGAAGCAGTCTCCTATACTAATTTATTCAAGGGTCCTCCTACTTTCTCGTCCAGGAGGTTATATGTGGATTTGTTGGATTTATGATTTTCTTTGGTCGATTAATCTATTTCCCCTAGTTTATCCTCAGCACCTGAGATTCTCTCTTCCATCTCTTGTATTCTGTTTGTTATGCTTGTATCTGTAGTTCCGGATTGTCTCACCAGTCTTTCTATTTCCAGACATTCTTCAGTTTGTGTTTTCTTTATTGTCTCTAATTCAGTTTTCAAGTCTCGAACTATTTCCTTCACCTGTTTAATTGGTTTTTCTTGACTTTCTGTACTTTCTTTAAGAAATTTGCTAATTTCTTCTCATTTTTGTTTGTTTTTTCTTCCATTCCTTTACGGGGTTTTCTCACATCATCTTTGGGGGCCTCTATCATTTTTATGATAATAATTTTGAAGTTGTTCTCTTCTGCTTCATCTGATTTGGTGTGTTCAGGTCTAGTTTGTGTAGAATCCTAGATTCTGGTGGTGTTATCCTTGTCGTTTTCTTGTTTTTCTGTCTTCCCATTGCTTCTTCCAGTAGGTGTAGGTAGGGTCTCTCTCTCTCTCTCTCTCTCTCCCTCTCTCTCTCTCTCTCTCAATGTTACCCCCCCAGGTGGGCTTAGGTGGGTCAGAGGTTTGATGTCTGTAGCTCTGGTCGTCCAAGCTCTTAGGAGGTCTCACCTCAGACATTGGCCTGGCAATGGGGGTTACTGATCAGGCTCCAATGGAAGACTAGCAATTGGTTAAAGATCCTGAAGGCTGGAAGTTAGGATATTGGTGGGCCAATAGGCAGATGTAGCCTGGGCCTGTCACTCTCTAACTCTGGCCTCTTTACCAGGAGTCCTGGTAATGGGGGTCAAGGATCCTAATCACAGAGCCCCAAGATGGACATGATGGAATAGGCAGATCTCTGGGAGGGGCCTGGAACTCCAGTAGTGGTCCGATGTTCGGGGTCAGAGTCAGGCTCGTGGGGATTCTGGATGGTCCCGCGTAGATAGTCAGGTCTAGTGTGCTAAGAACATCTCCAGGAAGTTCCCCAAAGGTGGCAGGATTGTTGGCTCCACCCTCTGTCCCAGTGCTCAACCAGAGATATGTGACAGTGGGAAGGGTAGTGCACAGGGTAGTGGGAGGGCAGGCTTTTGGTGGGGGTGGGTGGATATATATCAGAGCTCCAGTAGCACTCTCGATAGGGACAGGATACAGGGGAGTGAGTTCGGGGCCAATCCATGGAGTTCCCAGGGAAGAGTATGAGGTGGTGATTTTACCAGGGGTGGTCCCAGACACGCCTCTAGTACAGGCCTGTTGATGGGGTCAAAGATGATGGGGGGTGAAAGACTAGGCTGAGACTCCAGGATGTTTTTGTACCAATAGGCAGATCTAGCTTGGGCTTATATTCATTTTTTGATAATTTTTTTTTAATCACAGTTTTACTCTGTTCCAAAAATAAGTTTAAAAATTAATTTTTTTTTACTTACTGGTCACAGTTTCCCTTCCCTGTTCTCCCATTCCCTCTCCCGTCCTCCCTCTGTTCCCACCTCCATCCCTTCCTCTGTTCGTAAATGACAGGTCTTCCATGAATATCAACAAAATATTGAATATCAAGTTTTGGTAAGACTAAATAAGCACCTCCCCATGGTGTGGAAAGTGTTTTAATACATATTTATTTTATGAATTACAAGTGATTAGCATGCTGGTTCTGTTTTAATTATAAAAAATTTAACTGCCAACAAATTGAAGAATATATATATATGTGTGTGTGTGTGAGAGAGAGAAGAGGGTGAGGTAGATAGAATCAATTACGACTAACACATAATTCAAATGTATTTATCATTGGCAAGTACAATTAAACCAATTTGCTCTAAAGCATTGATTAATTCACATCAAATATTTAAACATAAAAATATTTAATGTGTTAAATTTGTATTACTTATTAATGTATCATGTTTTAAAATTATACATTACATGGAGTCAATACTAGGTGATTAAATTTAAAGTTGAACTTGTGTTTGATCAAGTAAAATATCTAAAATTAAACTAAGAATACAATATAGGTTTATATATTCTCGTTGATATAATAAGTATTGATAATATTCAGTGTTAGGAATTTTTACACTGTAGATAACAATGCCATTTTTCTAAATAGAATATATTTGGCTCAAGAAGTATAAATAAGCATTAATTAGAAGTGGATTTGAGGGCTTAACAGATTTCTGCCGATGTTGAGAATTGTTCAACTTTTACTTATTGCCACAGCAATAATCAAATGCTCATCAGAATTAGGCTGTTCAGCTCACCACAGATCAGATGGGCGCTGCTAAAAACATTTCTCTATTTTTGTCCCATGACCACATTTTGCTCTATTATTCAACTCTATCATAAGTTCCAATCCTTTTAGTGTGTTTTGCCTTTTTGCATCACCATTCAAAGCACAATCTAGGTCCTTTCCCCTCACAAGGCCACATGGAAGCATACACATTTATTGATTTCTTCAGGGATATTTGTGTGAAGTTACAATAGACATTCGCTGTCATTTGTCCATTTGATGAGTTCAGCTTATCTGTATCCAGCAGGAAAGAGTCAGAACAAGTAAATCTTACCAAGCTAATGCTTTTCATCCTATCAAAGAGCTGTCACAAAACTGAAGATCAGATTTAACACTCTGGCACATTTAGTGTTATTTATCTGTATGGAAAAACATTTCAGAGTACACTAGCAGAAGTGAGAAGCACAGGCTCCTAACAACTATGGACAACAACCATTGGTTCTCAGGTAACATTCTGGCTTCAAAGTCAGAGTTCAGAACATGTTCAATGTGCATACCATAGTAAATAATTCAGTTTTCAAGTTATATTCCTAAGTGGATGTTCCAGTAAAAGTATCTTGATTGCCTCTACTATCCCAAGACATTGGTAGCCTTACTATAATTCTCCTTCTTGAACGAAGACAAAATGATTTGTAAGTTTGTAGATTTTCCATGTACATTGAACATGATTACTTAAAAAAATTCTAGAAATACAAAAATATAGTATTGAATTAAGAATACCCAATATAAAATAGTTATCGCCAACATATGTTTCCAGTAAATTCTTAAATTATTTTTAAAAACTCACAAGTAAATATTCCAAAAGAAAATGAAACTGAGGGTTAAGATGAAATATTGAGAGGTAATGAAACAAAAGTATCTGAAAACTGCACAATATAATGTGAAAACTATAAGCAACACTTACTAAAGTACTGAATGAAAAATAATGATTCAGTAAAATTAACATAATACAATATACAGGAAAAGCATAGAAAGTAAATTAAAAAGAATAAGAACTATCTGAGATTCAACTCTGTTAAAATAGCTCAATCAAGGAAGGTGAGGTGAATCATGTCTTGCCCCTCCACACTCAATTAGAAAGGTGAGTAGTGGCAGCTCCCCCAGATGCCCACCTCTTCCTCTTCAAGTTCCCTGACCTGCATCCACCAGACCCTTCCTGCTAGTGAATCCCCCAGAGAGTCCTGGAGGTGAACAAAACACCCAATATCTGCCACTATTCCTGTATGCCCTTCCCCACCTCTGGTAGAGAGTGAGAGGCGAGAGAGTGCTAGAGTAGAGGGGGTACCAGGAGGCAGACATGCATACAGCATCAACTGCCATTCCTCTCTTGTCCCTGAACCCTCCAGGAGTGAGGTGAGGATAGAATTTTGAACATGTATCTACCAGGAGGAGTAGAGACCCCCACCTGTACCCACTGGAAGAAGACATGGGAAGATGACAGTATAAGAACATATCCAACAAAAGGCAGGCTTATATGAAAACACCAGAGTCTACAGATTCTACACCAGCAAGACCTGAACATCCCAATGCAGAAGAAGCAGAGGAGAATGGCCTCAAAATCAACTTCATGAAAATGATAGAGGACCTCAAAGAGGATATGGAAAATTCCTTAAAGAAATGGAAGAAGGAAACAAACCAAAAATTGCAAGAAATCATGAAATTCCTTAAAGAAACAAGGAAAGCCAAGAAAAAGCAATCAAACAATTGAAGGAAACAATTCAAACACTTCAAGACATAAAAACTGAATTAGAGACAATAAATATACACAAACTGAGGGAATGCTGAAAGAGAAAAGCTGGGTAAATGATCAGGAACTACAGCTGCAAGCACAATCAACCAAATGCAAGAGATAGAAGAGAGAATCTTAGGCGTAGAGGGATAGACTAGAGAAAATAGATTTATCAACCAAACATAATATTAAATCCACCAATTCCTTAACACAAGATATCCAGGAAATATGGGAACCATGAAAAGACCAAACCTAAGAACAATAGGTATAGAAGAAGGTGAAAAAGTCCAGCTCCAAGGTGCAGAAAATATATTCAACACAATCATAGAAGAAAACTTTCCAAATCTGAAGAAGGGCTTGCCTATGAATGTACAAGAAGCTTACTTAACACCAAATAGACTGGACCAAAAATAATGTTCCTTCAGCACATAATAATGAAATCATCAAACATACAGAATAAAGAAATAATATTAAGAGTAATAAAGGGAAAAGGCCAAGTAACAGATAAAGGCAGACTTATCAGAATTATACCTGACTTCTCCCTAAGAAATTCTGAGTGCCAGAAGGTCCTGGAAAGATGTTCTACAGACACTTAAAGACCATGTATGCCATCCCAGACTACTATACCCAGCAAAATTCTCAACCACTTTTGATGAAGACAAGATATTCCATGGCAAAACCAGATTTAAACAGTACAAATTCACAAACGGTTCTACCAAAAGCTCTGGAAGGAAAACTCCAACCCAAGGAAGTCAACTACACCCATAAAAACATGGGCAATAGATAATAACACTTTACCAAAAGCCAGAAGAAGGGGGAAAATTTACACAATACCACCACCAAAAACAAATTCAAACCAAATGAGAATCAATAATCAATACTTTTTAATATCCCTCAATATCAGTAGGCTTAATTCACCTATAAAAGGGTAACAGAATGGATACAAAGACAGAATCTATCCTTCTGCTGCTTACAAGAACCACATCTTAACTTCAACGACAGACATTACCTGAGAGTTATGGGTTGGGAAAAGATTTTCCAATCAAATGGCCCTAAGGTAACAAGCTATGCTAATTTCTAACAAATTAGAATTCAAACTAAAATTAAACAAAAGAGATGATGAAGGCAATTTTATACTCATCAAAGGGAAAGTCCTCCAAGATAAACTCTCAGTTATGAACATCTATACAACAAATACAAAGGCACCTGCATTTCTAAAAGTAACATTACTAAAAACTCAAATCACATATTAAATGCAACACACTTAGAGTGGGAGGCTCCAACACCTCACATTAACCACTGTATAAGACCATGGGGCAGAAAATTAATAAAGAAACTAAAGAACTAACAGAAGTTATGACCCAATTGGGCTTAACTGACATCTACAAAACATTCCATCCAAACAAAAAACAATATCCATTATTCTCTACACCACATGGAATCTTCTCTAAAATTGACCACATACTTGACAATAAAGCAAACCTCAACATATACAAAATTTGGAATAATATCCTATATCTTATTGGACCACTATGGCTTAAAATGATAACTCGGCAACAACAAAAACTGCAGAAAGACCTACACACTCATGAAAATTGAACAATACCCAAATACACTACTCTTGGGTAAGGAAGAAATGAAACAAGAAATCAAAGACTATCTAGAATTCAGTGAAAATGAAGGCACAAGATCACCAAACCTATGGGACACTCTAAAAGAAGTGCTAAGAGTAAAGTACATAACACTAACAGCCCAAATGAAGAAACTGGAGATTAGTCACACTAGAGAATTAACAGAAAACCTGAAAGCTGCAGAACAAAAAGAAGCAAACTCACATAGGATGAGTAGACACCATAAAATAATCTAATTCAGAGTTAAAAATAAGTAAAATAGAAACAAAGAAACAATACAAAGAATCACTGAAGCAAAGAGTTGGTTCTTTGAGAAAATTAACAATATAGGACAAATTTTTATCCAACCAAACAAAAAGGCAGTAAGAGAACATCAAATTAAGAAAATCCAGAAATGAAAAGGAAAACTGTAACAAGAACACTAGGAAATCGATAGAATCATCAAGTCATACTTTGAATAACTGTACTCCACATAATTAGAAAATTTAAAGGAAATGGACAATTTTCTAGAAAAAATAACAGCTGCCAAAATTAAATCAAGAACAGATAAGCCATTTAAATAGATGTATAACCCACTGAAATAAAAGCAGTCATAAAAAAGACTCCCCCCACCACCTCCCAAAAAAAAGGTCAGGGCCCGATTGTTTCAGTGCAGAATACCACGAGAAATTCAAAGAACTAATACCAATACTCCTCAAATTGTTCGACACAACTGAAACAGAAAGACCATTGCCAATCTCTTTTATTTATTTATTTTTTTTTTGAGCCTGAAAATAACTTGATATTGGCACAAAACCTGACAGGTGGATGAAGGAAACCAAATTGAGCAAAACTAAAATACAACTGTATCAAAGACCTCAACATAAATCTAGCCATATTGAACCTCTTAGAAAAGAAAATGGATAGTACCCTTGAATAAATTGGCACTGGAGATTGTTTCCTGAATATAATCCCAGTAGCATAGACACTGAGATCAAAAAATAATAAATGGGAACTTCTGAGACTGAGAAGCTCCTATAAGGCAAAATATATTATTAGTAAGAAAAAATGGCAGCTCACAGAATGGGAAAAGATCTTCACCTACCCCACATTAGGCAGAGGGCTGATATACAAAGAATACAACAACCTAGTCAACAAAACAACAAATAAATAAATGACAAAATGTGTTACATAACTAAACTGAGAATTCTCAATAGAGGAATCTAATACCACTGAATGGCTCTTAAGAAATTGCTCAACATCCTTAGGCATCAGGGAAATGCAAATCAAAAAAAAAAAAAAAAACTCTGAGATACCATCTTACATCCTTCTATTGGCTAAAATGAAAAACACCAGTGACAGTTTATGCTGGAAGAATGTTGAGAAAGGGGAATACTCCTCCATTTCTGGAAGGAGTGCAAACTTGTTCAGCCACTTTTGAAATCAATATTGCAATTCCTCAGGAAAATGGGAATCAGTCCACCTCAAGATCCAGGAATTCCACTTTTAGGTATATACCCAAAGGATACATATTCATACAATAAGACTATCTGTTCATCTATGTTCATAGAAGCATTATTTGTAATTCTAGAACCTGGAAACAACCTAGATGCCTTTCAAATGAATAATGGATACAGAAAACATGGTACTTATACACAATGTAGTACTTCCCAGTGAAAAAGAAACAGTGGAAACTTGAAATTCGCAGGCAAATCGATGGAACTAGATGAAACCATCCTAAGTGAGGTAATCTAGTCACAGGAAGGCAAACATGGTATGTACTCACTCATATACGGATATTAGACAAAGAACAAATATTTACCAGATTACAATCCACACCTCCAGAGAATCTAAGAAACAAGGAGGACCCTAACAGAGACATACCTGGTACCTTAGTGAAGGGAAAAGGGACAAAAGCACCTGAAGAAATTGGAAACTTGGGAGGAGGGGGAAGTAGGAAAAAGAGGAGGGAGAAGAAAGGGGAGGAAAACATGATGAATCAGGACGATTGAGAGGAAGAGATGAATAGAGGAAAGCAAGAAAGAGACATATCAATAGAGGGAGCCATTATAGGTTTACAGAGAAATCTGGCACTAGGTAATTGTAGTAGATCCACAAGAATGACCCCAACTAGAAATCTAAGCAACAGTGGAGCAGCTATCTTAAATGTCCTTCCTGTATAATGAGAATGATGACTACCTTTAATGCCATCCTAGAGCCTGTATCCAGTATCTGATGAAAACAGAAGTAGAGATAACTAAGCACTGAGGTAAACTCCTTGAAGCCAACTTCATAGACAGAGGAGTGACGAACAAAGCGATCAAGACCACCCTCAAAAACCCACAGAAAAATGTGTCTTGAGCAAGCTGGAACTCATGGACCCTAGTCTGACAGTTGGGGAACCAACATAGACCTAACCAGATCCCATAAACGTGGGTGTCAGCAAGGAGGACTGGACAATCTATGGGGCCACTAGCAATGAAACAGGATGTATCCCTAATACACAAATGGAATTTGAGAGGCCATTCCCTATAGAGGGTTACTCTTTCTGCCTAGATACATAGAGCAAGGCCTAGGTCCTAACCCAAATAACATGACAGATTCTGATGATCCCTTATGAAAGGCCTCATGCCTCCTGGAGAGTGAAAGGGGAAAGGGTTTGGGAGGGTCTTTGGAGGGCATGGGAGAGGAAATTGGGATTAATATACAAAATAAGATGATGTATAATAAAATAAATTAAAAAGACAAGGTAATGTAAAATGGGGCAAAGAAAAGAAAGGTGAAAAGCATTTATGGGAAGTCTTAAAACTCAGGTAAAAGAGTACTAATAATAGAACACATCTGGGAAATTATCATTGAAATTGACTTTTAATAAGAGAATATAGGAAAGTTTCTGGAGATAAAAGTAGGCAAGATGTAGAACTCTCATCTACTTTTCCAGCACCATCTCTATGCCATGCATGCTATGTTTCCAACCCTGATGATAATAAACTAATCCTCTGAACTGTAACCCAATTCAATTAAATCTTTTCACTTACAAGAAAAAAAAAAAGTAGGCCTACCTTCAAATGAATAAGATTGAGACAAGAATTTAAAGTCTTACTTGATTAGAAAACTAGTCATAGAGAGTGCTGCTAGGTCTCACCATTGAGTAAAAGAACACTTTCTATATATTGTATTTATATTCAATGGATATCATGAAAATGATAGTAAATCAACTTTTTGGTTGCTATTTTCATCAGCTAATACCCATATAAATCATTTGATTATATGGTTTATTACAATTCAATAATAATTTTTTTGGAAAATATTAGTTTATCAAATAAGTAGGAATTTACTTTATGTATGTATCTTTGTCAGTGCATGTGATTTGTGTGTGAATTCTTTCAGTGGCTGCCAGGTCCCCTGAATATGGATTCACAGGTAGTTGTGAGCCAACCAAAGGTTGGCTAGTGCTAGTATCTCTGAACTTGGGTCCTCCGGAAGAATGATAAGCATTTCTAATTGGTAAACTATCTCTCAGAATCAGTTTTGTTTTTAAGATAATGGGTCACTATTCCCTCTGGTACCAGAGTGATCATGAGAATCAATTCCTTCATTCTTTAAGTATACAGGGATACTGCTGATGAATGGTATATTCCTTCACTCATCATAAGAGAGCTTGCCCACCTTTACTCATTACAGATTGCTTCTTTGAAAGTCTCTGATGTTTCACATTTGTCCATGTGTAGAACAAGTCAAAGGTCACTAACATATTCACAGTGTTTGGTTCCAGAACACCTAATAGTACTCTTTCTATTTAATGTCTATCTATGATACTAATTTTTAGAATAAAAGTAGCAATGAATATGTTCAATGATTTATATTTCCAAAAACATAGAGAGGGAGTTTTACTCTCAGTGAAGTTGAAATAAAACTTTTAAGCATAAATCTCTCTAAATCTCTTTAAAATATTTTATATGATATTCTTTGTATTGAAAATTAGAGTAAAATTTCATTGACTGAGAAAAATGAGAATAGAGTGGAGAAATGATATGCAGAGGACAATTAAGTAGTTATAGTCAGAATATTCATGTATTCAATTTATATCATCTGGATGATTTATATGGGTACTATTTGATGAAAATAGCAACCAAAAATTTGATTTACTATCATTTTAATGAGATTCATTGAATATAAATACAATATATAGAAAGTGTTCTTTTACTCAATGGTGAGACATAGCAGCACTCCCTATGACTAAGTGCCTGAAATAAAGTCACATTAGCAAGATCAAATCTATTTAGCTCAAAACCTTGGAGGCTTCGGCTCATGCTGGCTTCACCCATTGCTTTGGAGTATAATGTGGGTATGGATATTGCCAGAACAATGTGATTGAAGAACAATTTTAGTTCATGGAAGGGAAGGGAACAAGAAAGACTAAAATTGGGTAGTGTCCATGTAACCTCTCTAGTGACACACACTTTTTTTTAAATTTAATTTATAAATAATCTGATCTCTAACATGTTTGAAGATGACCTGCCTTTCTAAAGTATATCTTTGTTTTTCATTGGAATATACCTTGGTACCAACTGTATAAGTAATAAGGAAATGTAAGTTAGTAATTTGTCACCTATTACAATTGGAACTTGTAATCATGTTAGGGTACAGAGTTGCACTGACTTATGTTTGGGGGCTTCATAATGTCTATTTTGTGCCAATACCATGCTGTTTTATCACTACACTTCTGTAGTACAATATGAGATTGGAGATGGTAAAAACCTCTATCCGTTCTCTTGTCACTCAGGGATTTTAATCTATCCTGCATATTTCTTCTTTCCATATGATACCAAAAATTGTTCTTAAAGTTCTGTGAAGAATTGCACTGGAACTTTGACAGGGATTGCATTTAATTTGTAGATTGCTTTTTTGTCATTTTTACTATATTAATGCCACCAATCCATGAACATATGATATCTTTACAACTTTTGATATCTTCTTCATGTATTTATAGTGACAGGATACATGATACTTAGATATCAGAGGCAAAGAGTTTCTCCTGCAATGTGTAATATCTATTTACTTTGGTAATGGTGTTTCTGAAGAAAATTTGAATTGTAAACACATACCTGCTGAGGAAATTTATCTACATCTTCTTTTAAGATGTAGTAGTAAAGATTCACATTAAAGTTATTAATATTTTTTTATGTTTTACATATGGGGTATCATAAAGTTTTTCATTTTTTTCAAAATAATTATTCAGCTAAAACTATCTTGCCAATAAAGCCATTTCCCCAATTGCTGTATCACAGTAACCTCAGAATCTCCAGTGCTTAAATTGCAATTATGCATTTTTGTTTGAGATTAAATTAAATTATTCACTATGTATTTTTTGATTTTTCAATTAAATAGTAAGATATATACTATGGAGATGATTGTTTTATCATTATTCAATATATTTAAGATTTCATGTATAATGAAATGTGTACATCAAGTAACTGTTCACTCAGTAAAAGGCAGGCATATTTCTACAACTATGGTTATATAGTCAGTTATATAAAAATTATGGTCTCTGTATTTCTCATTTTATTTTACTATTTTCTAATAGTTATAGAATGATAACATAGGAAAAAATATAAAAACCAGGAATACTTATATACATGTTTGAATAATTAATGATTTTCTATCGACAAAATAATTGCTTTAGTAAATGAAACATAACTTGAAATAGTTCATGAATTGTGTAGTATTATCACAGGATGAGTGTGCATGTGTGTCTATACCTGTCAACATACACATATTTATATAGACATTATTATAGGGGCTGGTTTTGTGTCAATTTGACAGAAGCTAGAGTCATTAAAGAGGAAGGAGAGTAAGTTGAGAAAATGACTCCAGGAGATCCAGATCTAAGGCATTTTTTCAACTAGTGATCAATGAGACATAGCCCAGTCCATTGTGGATGGCACTATCCCTGTACGGTGGCCCTTTTGGATTCTATAGCAAATCAGGTTGAGCAAGTCAAGAGAAACAAGCCAGTAAGCATGTTCCTCCATTAACTCATCATCAGTTCCTGCCTCCGGGTTCTTTCCTTGTTTGTGTTTCTGTCATGGTCTTCTTTGCTGATGTGGAAATGGAATCAAAATCAACCCTTTCCTTCTCAACTGGCTTTTGGTCATGGTGTTGCATCAGAACACTGGAAACCCTAACTAAGACACACACACACATACACACACACACACACACACACACACACACACACACACACAAACTTGTATACTTGTATAAATTTTATTATCTATTTTTTCATGTTTCATATAGAGCATTAGAATTCAAAATTCAAGAGTACTATATACTTACTTATATATAGAAATAATATTTTGCATTAATATATTTAGATATATATTTTCTCATCCTGGCTACTTTACAAATGGTATATGAAACCTGTTCTCATAGGAAACATCAACTATAAAGTTTTTCATTGCTTTAGAATTGTTAGCTTACAGGTAACTTTTATGAGCAAATAAATAATCTTCATAGTTGTTTGGAGATACTGAGCTGACTCAAGGTCCAGGGCTTCTCCTGAGTCAGATGATGTGAGAGTTGGACTATAAATTCTGGGTATATCAAACATAGATGGAAGCATACTTCCTCTCTGCTTCAGTGTTCTGCTAGAATTTGGTGTTCAAGATGAGGAAGTAGTTCTTGAGTTCAGTGAACTATGCCTCCATTCTTCTGCTTACTGAGAAAGTGCTTGTGGCTACATTCTTCTTTAAATATAATAGAGGCATTGTCTAATAATGAGAAGACTTCTCATGATTCTTTATGTGGTCCGAGGATGGTGAGATTGTGAGATAACTGTCTAACCTTGTATATAAATTTCTACAAAATAAAACACAGCATGCAGCTGCTCATACACTGCATCCCCTGTGTCTTTATTGTAAAAGACCACTATCCGGGACCCTGGTGCACTAAATCTTGACACAATGGGTTTGAAGGTATAAATAACATTGCTGTAAATTTGATAACTGCATGTGTATTCATTTACTCAGTCCTCTATAATCTATTTCTTGCATCTGGAGACTGGAAAACAGAAGTCAAAGCCACTAGGAGTTGTGCTTTAACTGCTGAGCGTGATGGCTCATTTTTATTCACAGGTCCTTGTCTAATGATGATATAAGGATAAAGGAAGATAATCAAAGAAAGGAGAGGAAATGGACATATCAGCGATTTCTTTTATATGGGACCTAATCCTATAATGAAGCTTTCACTCTATGGCATCATCTAAATACAAGTACTTCCCCAAACATCCAACTCCTTTTAAAACATTTGGAATTGACACTTTAATTTGTGAATTTTGAGGGAATTCAGTTAATTTCACAAAGATATGTATTTCCAGTCTGCAAGTCTTCATCTTTAAAAGCAATCCAAGGTGGCCATGGAGCATGAGATGCCTCAAGAAAAACAACTTTCTGTGTAAGCCTGGAAACCAGAGTTTGATATTAAGAATGCAAGTGAAGCTAGAGAGAAATTACTATAGTATTCCTCTGGTCTCCACATACTCACTAGAGATGGCATACCAAAAATTTTTATTTTATTTTTGTTCTAATATATTGTTTGTCTGATTGAAAATTTCTATTTTATCTCTCAAACTCTAAGCTATCCAATGAACTCAGTATTTCACATTTTTGCCTAATAGTTTAAAAATAGGAAAATAAAAAATGTCAGCAAACAACAGCTGAAGCAGAATTAAGTAAATGTCACTTATCTTAAAAAAATATAAATTAAAAAAATACAAAGTCAAAGTTTAATATTAGATGCCCCTTCCTAAAAGTATATTATAATTTTTTTATAGTCTTATTTCTCACAAGATGTATTTCCTAAAATAGATTGAGCCAACTATAAATAAAAGAGATTTATCTTTGTAAAAATTAGTGAGTTCGGGGAATAGTGTGATGATATAAAAGGAATTTTTTTTTCCACATGTCTATTTTGGGCACTTCATTTCCTGAAATACATTCTTTCTTTAACTTGCCACTGTGAGGTACATACAACTCTAATAATGGAGACTCATCCTAAGTAAAAAGAATTAAAATGCTATAAGTAGCATAAGTGGCACAATGGATAACGCGTCTGACTATGGATCAGAAAATATGTATTTAGTTAAAGATTAATAAGAAATATCTACAGAATTATATATGAGTTACAAAATTTTATTATGACTTAAAAGTAACTTTAAAATTCACAGGCAAAAACTGGGTGGTGGTGCTGGTGCACTCCTTTAATCCCAGCACTCAGGAGGCAGAGGCAGGCAGATCTCTGTGAGGTCAAGGACTGTCTGCTCTACAACAATACACAAAGAAAACCTGTCTTGAAAAACAAAATAAATAAATAAAATCACAGTCATTACCATTTAAGCTGTGTGCAGACTCATGATGATGATAATTCAACTGAAGTTCCTCAGTTTTTTATGATTATAACTAAGCATCATGGCAATATTTCAACTTGAGCATTAAACTGAAACAAAGACAACCAATGTTAATATGATTGTACCCTCATACTTTGTACACTGTTTCATAAATAAGAACTCCATATTGCACAATTGTTTAGATTTCTATCAATTAGAGGATCTTAAGTGTGTCCCATTGAAACCTTCAATAGTAGAAAGGTATTTTTAATAATTTTAATAACAAGCACATTTTTAGTTACTTGTTTATAAAACAAAATGTAACATCTGTGGGAAATTAGAAATAAAACAAATAATATATCACTGACTGTGTTAATACCAAATCAGTTTTAAGCACTGACCTTAAAATAGCAGTTGGAGAGACTGCCTATTAAATTGCAAATGCAAAAAGATCTAAATATCTTATTTTCCTATTTCTATGGTTGTGAGTGAGGATTGAACACATTTTAGATAAGCACTTTGTCACTGAATTACAGATATACATGCCATGATTTGTGTTTTCAATTAATAAAAATTTAAATATCACTAATTTAACCATTTGTCAGTTTAACAATCTTCCTTTTGATACTCCTCAATTGTTTTGAACAGTAAATTTGCTACATTTGTTTATTAGTGTTGAATTATGATAAAACTGAATCTTAAATAAAGAATACTATTTAGTTCTATAATAGACTGGATTAAAAATCAGTACATACTAATTTACAATGCTTTGCCTTAGAATATTATGAATATAACTCTTAGTAATCAATACTTAATTTAACAGCAAAATAACTTTAAAAATATAACATTCTGTAAAACCAAAAATTAGGTTCATATAGGAAAACAAGCATCACAGATTAAGCTGCATCATTTGCATTAATGCATGTCTGAAATAAATGGAAAAAGATAAACTTCAGGTTTATAAATTTAATTTTAATACTTCAAGAGTCTAAGCTAAATGGACAATTTTATAGGAAATTGGACATTTTTTTTTTATAAAAAGTAATAGGCCAACAATGAGAGAGAGCATAGGAGCATAGGAGGGTTTGATCAAAGAGAAGGCGGAAATGTAGTTATAAAATATTATAATCTCAAATTTTTTGAAAATGTTTTAAATCTATTTCAAGGTTTCTGAATTGTGAAAACCTAAGACACTTATAAGGCATCTGTAAACTCATTGTAATCAGAGAAATCTTGAAACAAGTTCATATTTATATTATAAAATTATTACCAAAATATTAGAAAACTCTATCTGGCATGGAATATACAATTGTACTTGTAGTACTTAGGCTGAGACAGGAGAATCATGACCCTGGTTTTCATAGTCAAAGCAAAACCAACAAAAATGATACAAAATTAACAACAACAAGAACAAAACAAATCACTAAACAAGTTTAATAACAATATGTAAATGTTAGCTGAAATTTATGATCATAGCCAAATATATTCTCAAATTTAATTTTAATTAATATAAATTGAAGTTTCAAATACAAATATACTAACTCATAAGCAAAGATCCTGTTGGCATAGCTAAAGAAATTATGTCAGGCCCAGCAAAATTAATTAGTATGTTCATCGTGCACATTTGTCTAATATTTTCCTAGAAAGTCTAACAACATGCACATAAAGAAGCAATGATTCAGAGATTTTAATTTGTAGAATGTTAAAAATATTTACACATACAGTTAGTGATAGATGAGATGGCATACCTCATTTACTGCTGCAGGACAGATGAGACAAATGTAAGTATCTTCAAAAATGTTTACAGCCAACCATAATTTGAGCGGCCCTTTTAATAATATTAATTCTATAAAACCATGGTCATGCAACATCTTTGCATCTTCAATTGTCTTTCTAAATTTCTTTCTTTAGTATTTCAAAATTTTGGTCTTTACCACCTTGTTCTTTACCACCTTGTCTATGATTTTCTTGACAGCATGTTTTTAATTATTTATTTTGTGACTATTATGAATGGAATTCTTTCCCTAAATTATTCCTCAACTTGTTTGTATTGGTACAAGAAAAAAATGTCTATAGGCAAGCACATATGGGGTTGGGGGAGGGATGAAGGCATTTATTTCTCCCTCTTCCATTCCTAAATACTTGTAGTTTTTCTTGCCAGACTGAGTTGTGTGAACTTTCCTGAATAAATCACTCTCCAATTGAGAGTTGCAAACTAAAATTGACACAGATAGCCCTAGTAAATACTTGTGGGGGAGAAACATTAAACAAAAGCCTAGAGACATGGAAAATGAGCTTGTAAGGAGAAGAGAAGGGTTGGCACAGACATGAGGAGGACAAAAGAAGTGTTTGGGGGAAAGAGCAAATGGAATGAATTGGTTTTATGTATGAATATACCAAAACCACTTCTAATTTAAAAACAATTAAAAGTGCCAGAGTATTATTTAATTGGAGAAAGACAGATACAGTAAAAAATAGATGTCAATATCTATTAGAGAATGAGCAGCTTCTCAGTGGATCGATCTCTCCTCTCTCTCTCTCTCTCTCTCTCTCTCTCTCTCTCTCTCTCTCTCTCTCTCTCTCTCTCTCTCTCTCTCTCTCTGCCCCCTGAACTATAAAGCTTACTGTGCTTATTCATCTACACCTTAGTTCCCAGTTTTAATTATACTCAACCCTTTGATAAATTTTATGTCTTCATATTAACCACTAATCTCTGTAGAAATAAGCTTCTTTGGCAAAAGTTTGAAAGCAGAGAGAGTCTCTTGTTCCAAACACGGACATTTAGAATGCAGATGACAGAAAGATCTGTTATAAAATTAACATTTTCTCTCCTAGAAACTATGATAATACCACTCATGAGTTTTTTATTGGGTTCACTAATTAGGCATAAAACCCTCTCTTTGGATGCCTTATAGACAATCAGAAAATGATTAGTTATCTTTGTAACCACCATGCCACTCTTACTCCAATGGGCATTGTAGCTTTAATAATGAAAGTTTCACACACTGATATTTGTACTCAAATTAAAGATCAGAGAAGCAAAGCAGCCAAGCCATCAGAGAGCTCTTACTTCTACGCCAGACTTAAAGGGTGACGCTTACTTCACAAATTCTAAGACTATAATCCTCTGATTACCTGCCACCTCCTATCTTACATATCTTCCTCTCCCCAGCCATATAACTCCTCTTGCTACCTCCCTAGTGCTGGGATTAAAGGCATGAGATCTCTTACTTTTTTAGATTGACTCACTATTTTACTCACCAGGGTACTGTTGGACTCACAGATATTTATCTGCTTCTTACCTCTTAAGTCTGGGATTAAAGGTGTTTGCCACCACGACCCATCTTCTATGGCTAACTAGTATAGCTGACTTTGCATCCTCGTCCCCAGAAAGCTTTATTAAATCATAAACAATATATTACCACAGGGCATAATTTATCGGGCTTCAGAATTGTTACACAGTGTCCTTGTGGATATAATCGCTGCTTGTTTTCTCCCCAAGCAGCCTGTTTTGTCATTTTTGTAGAGTTTAGGGGTTAATGTTACTGGGACAATTAACAATGAAAAAAATTAGATGTATGTACAAAAAAAAATCTGGCATCTGTAAAAGTAAAAATAACAGACCCAGAGGCTGATATTGGGGTTCAAACTTCACGCTGAAGATCAGAAAAGCAAAACAGCCATTAGTTTTTTTTTTTTTTTTTTTTTTTTTTAACCTCTATCCCAGGCGAAATGATGATACTGCCTCCACAAATTCTTACACTGCAATGATCTCCATGAATGCTCAGAGAAAAATTCTCTGAGTTCCTGTTTCCTCCCACCAGATATTCCTTTCTCCTCCCAGTCATGTTACTCCTGTATCAACCTCCATAGTGCTGGAATTAAAGGCATGGGTTCTGTTACCCCTTTAGACTGATTCACTTTCATGTAGCACAAGATGGTCTTGACCTTAAAGAAGTAGATTTGCCTCTGTCTCCTGAGTTCTGAAATTAAAAGTTTGTATCACCACTGCTTGGCCTCTATGGCTTGTGGCTAGCTTTGCATTGTGAACCCTTAGCCAAGCTTTATTAAATCTTAAAAATATATCACTAAGGAGGCACTTCAGTCACAATAGCCTCAACTGAATTAGGGATATTATTTTAGTAGAAGCAGATGAAGAGTAAGGAATCGAACATATTTCTTGAAAATTATATTCTGTAAATGTATAGTTCATGGAATAAGTAAATTTGTGAGTTCTAATATTTGAGATTTTATTGCTGTTAATCACATTTCTTATGTTACAGGCATACTTTTCCACATATTTCATTAACTAAGAATAAGGCTTTGTTAGTGTGCATGTATTTTCAGTACTTTTTTCATTATTTGTTAATTATGTATTTGTTGTTTTCCTATTGAGTTGTTTTCTAAAGAAAGAAAGAGAAAGCAAGGGCATGGATTTGCGTGGGAGGGGAGATGAGAAGGATCTGAGTAGAATTGAGGCAGGGAAAACTGTAATCACAATATATGATATGAATATTTTTCAATAGATAAAAAAATCATAACTTTTATGTTATAATTTGAGGCCTAGTTTAACAGAACCATTAAGTTTACCTTTGTGAAAAACATGAAATTTGAGCTGCTATTGAAAAATCACCTGTTCAAAACACAAAATGAAACTTTAAATGAAACTTTACTGTTCTGTTTCTGTAAGTGACTAGATAGTGTGAATTTACCCACCAGCCTGTTATTACAAGAATGACTAGGGTGTTGTACATATGCACCACTTGAGTATTCCTCATTATTATCTGGTGCACACACAGTAATTTACTTCCATGATTTATTTTATCGAATCTTTAATTATTTATTAGGCAATATATTTCACATTCTTGACTATTATGTCCACTAGAAATTAAGATCTATCATGGAAGATAGTTTGTTTCCTACTTTTTATTTCATGTAGAGTTTTAAAAAAATTTGTCATATAATAAAATACAGTAAATGTCAGTTAAGTTATTATACATAATCAATTTCCTAAATTATGAAGAGGAAAATCAATGTTCATTTTATAATTGTCCAGAATCACATAAGCTCATAGTAATAGAGTTACAATTTAAACCCATCTTTATCTTAATCTATAATTCATGTTTTATTTTTAAACCAATATCTGCCCCAACAAACAACTTATTCCCCTTCAATTAACATCCTGATGTTCTATACCATATCTAAGTATAGAATTAGGTATGTGGGCTGATGACATAGAAGACTGTTTTCCATGTTACTTAACTAACTTTATTATATCCTAAATCCGTGATTTCAAAATCTGCTTTACGTAAAGCAGTTTAAAATCACCACCCATCTTAGATTCCTATGTCTATAACTGCTAACATAACAGGAATAAAATGTACTTCATACTAATTATTTCACCCTCCCAGAAGCCTTCACTGATGCTCCTTTACTTTATTTGCACTTACAGCACTCTAAAGCTGTTGAAAGAAAACAGAAGAACAGATGTGAAGGAGCTGGCAGTCCTCCACAGAAGCCTAAATGGCACACAGACTCTTTTTGCAACAGCAAATATAAACTTGAAATCATTAAGAGGCCTTGAAATGAAGACAAAGAACTCAGCAAACATTTAGATTCCACACAAACCATTTCAACTTTGTCAGAATTTAATTTAAAACATTTGTGACATTCAATTATTCACTGTAGACAGACTCAAAATCACATCATCTGCTGCCAAAGCTAAATTATCAAAAGGAAAAGCATAAACCTGAGTATTTCCTGCATAAAGTTGGCCTGTAATGATAAAAATTCTGCCTAAAGGCATCATGTACTGTAGATATTAACACAGATTCCAAGCACAGATAGAAATCTAAATAGTTATGATTGCATACATTACTTCTCAAGGTACTTCTCCAATAAAGTAGTAGCTTGAGAAATAATGTTGACATTCTCTGTAACAATTTTCAATGGATCTAAGCTTAATACATTGTATTGTGCTATTTTTTTACCAGTGTCTACTGCTTATTAATGCTCCATCAATTTTTTCTTATCTATGTGCAATTTATCTTGTTGACATGTTTTAATGAATATTCAAATATGATGGATCAAAATAGATTAACCACCAAATATAGCCAAACCAGCATATATTACAATGCATTCAAAGGGAATCTATTAACACATGGAGCTTTTATACCCCAGAAAATGATCAAATGTCTCACACAGCTGTAACACCACAATAAATAATTGATCAGAGACATATATTGGGGTTCAACATGATTATCAGGGAAGCAAAGCAGCCAAACTACCTGAGAACTCTTACTAAAAGGGCTGGCTGGAAAATGAATGCTCCTATGTTCAGTGTGGCTGGAGAATTATTTCCCTTCTTAAGCCTTTCCTCCTGTCTTACTTCACATGAGTCCTGGGATTAAAAGCATAAGGTGTTTCTCTTTTAGACTGATTCAATCTTGTATAATTTTGTGGTGCAGGAGACTTGGACTCAGAGACCCATCGACCTCTTAATCCTGAGACCTAGGATTAAAGTTGTGTGCTTGGTTTCTATGGCTTGTGGTTGACTTTGCTTTCTGAATACTCAGGCAAGCTTTAAGTCATAAATAATATATCACTACACAATTGAGTTTCCCACACTGTAGATCTTAATCAATCCTCTTTGACAATTAGTTATATCTTAATTATGTTGGGCAGAGTCAATTGCCTGCACAGAAAGTGATAATTGGCTTGAGCAATACTTATTTCCCTTAGTGGTAATATTCTTGGTACCACTGTATAAAGGCCAGTATTTCAGGCTCAGCAATTTCTTTCCCCCCTCAATTTTTCATTAGTTACAAACTGTATTATGGTTTTTGCCTGAGTAAGAATTCAGTATAAAAATAGTGGACATCATTTAATCTTTTACAGATTTGTTTTAATTTCTGTGTAATTGTATATCTGTGTGTTTGTGTGCATACCTGTCCTTCAGTGTCAGTTTGCATATAGGCTACTGAATGTGTGTCAGGTATGCATGAAGGGCAGAATAAAACATCAAATTCCTTGAAGATGGAATTTCAGAGGGATAAGGCCCAAATGAAATTCTCTGTCATAAGCTCCTGTATTTGAACACTTGGGACCATTTGAAGGGGTTTAGGAGGCAAGACCTTCATAAAGGCATATTGTCCCAAAAGGTGGGCTTTAAGAAATTAAATCCCTATAATGTTTCCAGTTCTCTGTACTCTTTTCTTGAAGTTCAAGACGTGAGCTCTCTGCTTCTTCATACAGCTGTAGTTCTACCCACCATGCCTACTCTTCCCCAGCCATTTTCACCTCTTATCACTTGCAATAATAATTTCTAATAAAACCATTATTCTATAAATGTCCTTGTTCATGCATTTTATAAAAGCAAAAGAAAAATAACTAGCACATGCATCTATTGCTGTTTCTCTAATATTTTGATGTATGCACAGAGTACAATTTATTGTATTATACTTTCTTATGTCCCCTGTTCCCTAATCATAGCCCTCCTCGTAGTAGTTTCTGTGCTGCTTCCATACTTCCATACTTCTTCTTTAGATTATGCCTGACAGGGAAATATGAGATATTAGTTTTTCTCATCCTTGTCTACTTTGCTTACCATGAAGATCTCTACCCACACAACACTCAGAGGGAGTGTGTTAACTTTTAGTACTCAGTGAAATAAGTGCAGTTCTCTTTTTCTTATTAGACATGATATCTATGAATTGTGGTACCATATTCAGTATCAAAGAAAATTATTGTTATATAAATATGTTTACCAAATATTAAGTTGTCAGTCTTGAAGTCATATATATTCAAGAAACAGTGAATGGTTTTCAGTAGGTTGTAATTATGCATTTGTTTGTTTATAAATCGCATGCATTGAAACAAGTGTGTGTGTGTGTGTGTGTGTGTGTGTGTGTGTGTGTGTGTGTGTGTGTGTGTAAATCAGTTTAAGAAAAGAAAAAGGACCCAGGAATTTTAGAGGAATTGAAGCATGGCAGGTGTTGGAAGGAGAAAAGGAAAGGGTGTTCTCCAAGATTTCCCATTTTAATTTAGTCAGATTAAATAAGCAGATGTGTGGGCCAGTCATTTATTTTCAAAGCCTATACCTAGACATGATTTCAAATGTATTTACTAAATCTTCTTCTTTTGCCTTTTCGTTTATATATTCCTTGAAGCATGGACACACTGTTCTTATCTGGATTATGCAAATGTTTCAGTTGGCATCTCTTACTCCAGCCTCACTTTATTCCAAAATATTTGCATGGACCAAGAAGCCAGTTTCTATGGCTTTATGGCGAAGAGCTAACCATCTCATTCCAGTATTTAAAGCATCAGGCTGAAAACTTAAAGTCCACAGAGTATGCCTGAATCTTTTTTTTTTCCTATTTTATTCATTGCCAGTTCCCACTTACATCTTCTTTCAACATTGCTTTACAATATAAACACACACTACTATGAAATCAAATTTTGGTATGTTATTTGTCTAAATACAAGAAAACTGAGTATTCTTCTTAAATTTCACTGAGATAGCTATGCCAGTTTTTTTTTTTTACCTATGCTCTGCTGTGACAAATCATCACAAACAAGCTCCTTAAAAGCAATATATTGTCTTGCTAGTCTGCAGTTCAATATATCTGCTTTCCTAAAAGCAGAGTTTACAGGCTATAGCTTCATCTTTGGGCTCTGGAAATGGATCCATGGAGACAGGATACTGTTTCTTGAAGTGGGATAACAGGGGACACTTAAAGGCCTCTTATATCTGCTCACTTTGAGGATTTATGTTTTTAATTATACTTCCAAACAAGAATCAGCATACTTGTTGAATTTTCTATTGGTTTACAGTGTCTTGTTTTAACAGTAAATTGGAATTTGGAATTGCTAAAAAAAAAATAATTCATTTAATTATTTATAAACATTTTTACAAAATTGTTTAAAAATTGGTATAAACATCAATTCCTGCTAAAGTCTTTCTCAAACCACTATGACAATGATCACACAGAAAAATAATAGAATAGAGTAGCAACAAAGATAGTGCTGCTCATGTAGTGGTTTAGGTGTGACTTCAGTGTGATCTTCAAGCTTCCACATGTTAGAATGTCATCTCTGTTTTCAAATGTTACAATGGAATTTTCATCTACTGATAGTTGAAGACAGAGACTTTTGGAGATAGTTAGGATTTCATAACTACTCAGAGTCCCAGTGATTGCTTCAGTGTCTATAAGAAAAATGGGCAAGAGGCCAGAAGTGATACATGGTTACATATATTCAAGGACCCTTGCTATGTGATACTGAGTAGAGAATCTTGGTCAACAAGGAACCATTAGTAGATATTGATCTCAGGCTTGTATTTAGATAACAGTGAGACTAAAATATAGTATAGAGCTTTGTGTCATTAACAAGAGATATAATAATATTATCACACATTCTTAATCTGCTATAGTTTTCAATATTGTAAAATAATTCAGTGTAAAATATTTTTGTTGGCAAGGAAAAAATAGCAATAACAGCAATTATAAGGAGTCTATATCAAATTAAACTGAAAAAATAATATTTGAGTTTCCTCTAGTAATCTCCACATGAGGTTAAAAAGGGTATGATTATTAGGGTAACAGCTTGAGATTGAAGGTGAGTAATGCCTTCCAAAATGTTAGGGAGATGTTATTTGCACCTTCTCAAAAAATCAATCTGTATGTTCATTCAAGATTTAGGAATGAAATTGTATGACTTACATAAAATATCCCATCATCTTCAATAAATCATACAGTTCAGGTATGCATAATATTATAAATCACACAGGGAAAAGTATATTTTGAATGTTATGACCTAGTAACATAATTAAAATTATTCCTCAAGCAAAAATTTCAGGTTGAAATATTACAAATTGACTTGTAAAGGTTAAAGCAATGAAGCCAATATGGGAGGGTGCAATTGCCCTGAACTGTACAATTCTGAACCCACTGAAACCCTTTGTAGTTATTGCCTTATGATCTATATAGATTAAAATTTAAATCCTGTTTTATAGTTTATATACAAAGCTTTGAAAGTCACCCACATGCATGGATAAAAGAAAGAGGGGTTGATTTATAAGCAAAGAGTGAAGGCATATATGAGAACTCTGTATGTATCTGTATAAAGAGAAATCACTTCTGTAATAGGGGAGGTGACAGGATACAAAACCTTCTTTTAGGCTGAAAGTCATGTTTGAGATAATTATAAATGGAAGATGGGTTTAATAATTTTGAGCGGCCAGTTCCTGCTGGTCAAGAACAGGACAGGTCAGCTTGACAGGTAGACTTTCTTCTTAACAGTGAAAAGAAGAAATGAAAATGGAGCTGGTGATAATTGAATCTGTGATAGCAATTGACTGTAATGGAAAGTTCTGACTATATCAAAGAAAAGCCTGCGCCATGGTGCTCAACTTTGAAAATTGATCCAAAATGAGTGCTGGCCTTGGCAAACTACTTACAGGCATACTTTATTTTTTTATTTCCCAGAGCATTTGCTGTCTCCCACAAACTTCATAGTTATCTAGTTTTAATTCTCATTTATAAAGAATACTATTGAGAATATGTTAGTAATTTAAAGCATTTATGCTTTTGAGTGCTTCTCTGTTTTTTAATTCATACTTTCATGTTTAAAGTGATTCAGAAAAGGCCTAATTCTGGACACTATGATTTCATTTTCATTTGTGCTTGACATAATTTATAATCTCAATACATCTAAAGTGATTTAACCAAGTTACACTAGTTTCCATAGAACTGTTTTCCAAAAGGGAAATTAAATTTAGCATGACAGCTAATACCAGCTCTACTATCTTGAGGGTGTATTGCACACTGAAGACTTAAAACCCCTCCAGAATATCACAGCTGCTGTGAGAACATTCTCTGTGAAAATCTCATATGAATGTATAACATCAATACTAGTGATGTCTTTTATGTTGGATAATTTCATTCATAGATTAATAATTGGTCACAAAAGTTAAAATTCTATGATAAATTAAGAATTTAATAATTTCTCACTTGATGGATGGTATAAATGTTCCACTGAGAGGACTTCACAAATCATATAGTACAGGGCAGAGAAAAGTAAATGACATTAACCTCCAAAGTATAATGATTAAATTCACCATGACAAATTAAGTTAAAATGTCAAATGGGATTCAAACTGTGTGTATTACTAATCAATCTAAATATTAAGACAAATCTGATTTTGGGGGAATAGATTTCAAGATGATTTTAAGCCTTTTCTTCTGTTATCTAGGGCTACTATATCCTACCCTGTTCTTAGTGCACATCAGAATTCTACTCACTTATCAAAGACCAAACATTTAGGATAAGAATTAACATATTCATTAGCAAATTTTTTTTCTTTTTTTTAGATATAAAGCTGTATGCAGGCCAGTTATTTGTTTCTTATCAGCTAGCTCTGTCTTAATTATTAACCCATTTCTATTAATCTATTTCCACATGGTCTTATCTTACTGGAGAGAGGAGCTGGCATTCTCCTCTCTATCCTCCAACTTGGAACTCCTTCCTGCTACTTCCTCTCTCCTCCTAGTTTCCTAGTCCCACCTATCTTACTTTGGCCAACAGTGCTTTATTCATTAACCAATAAGAGAATCATATTTACAGAATGACAACCCCCATCATCTTCTCTTTTGTGTCTAAAATAAAAAGAAGGGTTTTAACCTTACTATAGCAAAATGTATAACAAAACAGTTATCAAATAAGAACCATAGTTAACAATATTTAGTCCATTAACATTTAGCAAGATTTAAAGAAAATATTTCATCATCTATTCTATATTTGTGAATCTGAAGTCCTATATGTAACTTCTATTTAATCCTAACTAAAGAAAAATATAACCATAACTATCTGTCTTCAACTCCTTCAAAGACCTCAGAAGAATAATATATAAATCTAGAAATGACAGAGACATCTCACCGCCTGGACTGTCACCTGAAGTTCTTCTGTAATGTTCCATCTTCATAGGCCATAATGTGTCTGGCAGACTCCTCAGCAAAGCAAGAAAATTTAAACTGTCTTCTTGTATTGGCAGTTTGTCAGTGACTTTTCGTTGTGTCCTGCAGACTGTCTGGCAGATTCTTCTATGAAGCAGGAACCATGTCCATCTTGTATCAGCAGTCACTTTCCTATGGGTCCTGAATGTTCAGTTTATACAGCTTAAAGTCAAACAGTCCAGGCAAGAGCAGTATCTTTCCCTTTTAAATCTGATTAATTTTCGATTTGTAAACAATATACCACACAGTAGTGACTTATTTTTAAATACACTACAGGACAGGAAACTCTCCATCATCCCTGATCATAACATATAAAAACATTCATAAAACAACACAAAAATTGAAGACAAAAAATGTCTTTGTGAGTCAATAGAACCATGAAGATATTTGATACATTAAGATAAATAAAATTTTGGTGATCTAAAATAAATACCAGTAGCTTGTGAATCTGTGGCAGTGTAGAAAAGGCTTGAAAATTCCCAGTCTCTCATAAAAACATGAACTACTGAAAAGTTGAAAAGTTCAGAGCTAATATATGCACAGTATAGATATAGAAAATATGCAGAAAGTTGTGATGCTATCCCCTAGTTTGCTTTCTTGTTATAAAATACAAAATCAATTGTAAAGAAAAATTTGAGTGGTTCTTGGCAAGTATTATTGGTTTGCACGGCAGATTTTTAGTAATCTTATTGAAATCTATAAGCTTAATGTCTTATCATCTACTGAAAATGAATATGTCTATACTTTAATTTATTTAAATAGAATCTTTTCTACAATGATTCTAAGAAACATGATGAAAAATCTTTCATATGTGTGGATGACAACTTGTGATACAGAATTCCTTATGAAGTGAGAATAATTTAATAAACAAATATGAAATGTCCAAAAAGGAAAGCTAGAAAAAGACATTACATAAGAAAATACTGAAAATAAGTAAACAAATTAAAATTTGTGACCCACAAGACTCAAGAAAATTTCAAAAATAAAAAAAAGAGTATAAATATAAACTGAAGGGGAAAAAATCAAAGTCATCAATGAGAATGCCCTGAACTATTTTGAAAAGTATAAAGGAACCTGTGTTGATGAAAAAAAATTCAAAACTTTAAAACACTGTTAAGTATCCACATGAATTTCATTGTTACCTCATCAAGTTGTTGGTTTTGTCATGCTTTACTTGTCAGATTATGGGAACTTCAATTTTTTTTGTGTTTGATCACACTACTGATTTCCTTAAATGCCACAGAGATATAAATACATACATAACAGTCATCGAGATTTAGCAACAATTAACTTATTTGAATACCAATCGACCATAAATAAAAAGAAGTATCCATTGTGTAATTTAGACTTATTGTCTCCATTTTTTCTTTCATTTTTAAAAATCACTTAAGAGGAAGGATTTAGTCAACAATATTCAGAAATCAAAAAAAAAAAAGGAAGTTCTTAAAATAATGGACAAGTAGAGCTCAGGTTTAGAGGCTCAGGTTTTTAATTCCAGGACTTAGGGGCTAGAAGCAGTTATATCTATGTAAGATCAAGGCCACTGCCTAGGTGGAAAGTTCCTTCCAGTTCAGCTTTTATGGTGCTTTTGTTTAATCAAGGTCTTTTTTTAATACTGACATCATTTATGGATGCAAACATTCTGTTGCCTTTATCTTTGTATGTTAAATAAGCGAAATGGATACTTACATTGCTTCAGTTCATTACCTTTCTATCATAAGAGTCTTGTCTTTACTCAGAGAAATCTGTATGTGTGGGTATATGCAGTATAATTTATGCAACTAACATAGTGTCTTTACAATGTAAAATGGGTTGAGTATGCACATGTATTATAGTTTGAAATCATGTCAGCACAACCCAGTATGTTATATACCTGTTTTATTGCTTTACATTTTGTAAAGAGATTATTAAGCCTATAATAGTTTTACAGAAAATATGTAGCTGGACAAACAGTTCTTATTCATAATAAATTTATTTTGAAGTACTCAGAATAAGATATAATTCAAAATAAAATTGTTATGGATATTATCTTCCCAGACTCAAGATTTATTATAAGTAACACAGTCCAAGCGTAATAGAAAAAGCAATAATTCTCCAGTGCTTTCAGCTACTTCACAGTTTTGTTCACTGCAGTTAGTAAAGTGGCTCAATTAATGTTGGATGAATAGGAATGTTACATCTAACTCAGGTTTTGATATCAACTGGATTTTACTGAGAGTTTACCCCATTTATGCTTCTTCCCTTTTTAATGGGTCTGGATATCAGTTATGTGGTTTTTCTTTTATTAAAGCTATTACTAGTTCCATTTAATTATTGCCTCATCAGCATAACACACAGTAAAAATTTCAACCAATCCTCCAATGTTCAAGAAAGTGAAAACTGTCAAGCCTGAATTTCTGTGAACTCTCATTGTACCCTATGATCCCCTTAATAGTTTATAGAACTAAAATATAACTGATAAATTATTCAGGCCACCTCTATTTCTCTTTTATGTGGGTATTTTCAAATGCCCTGAAATGGGCTCCATCTACAGGAAAACTTATGCTTCATTTAGATACTGGAGCAGGACTTGAGAGAAAATGACAATTTTCTAAGTCTTTTTATTTATTTATTTATTTTATTTTTTTTATTTATTTTATATAACCAAGTCCATTTAAATGAAAACAAACATTCATAGACAATATTTGGGAATCTAAATTAAATTTAAAAAAATGCTTTGACTCCAAAATTTTCTAAGTCATAAGGTGGCCTTCTGTATACTTTTACTGGGGCACAAGAATTCTACACTATGCACTGCATGCCAAAGAATCTTGCTGTACCAACACTTCACAGCAGGTCTGTGCTGATGTGCATCACTAAACATTTTCAAAAATGCTATTGTTTCTTTTTTCTTAAGTTGTTAAGAAACAACTCCAGTGCAGTTTCATTGTGTTTCCTAGAAATTTTTAGGCTAGGTTAGGACCCTACACATGAGACAGTAGAATATATTGTATATTGAAGTAATAAATCACTTAATTATTATTAAAATAAGATGAATTATTAAATTGCTTCCTTAGTATACTCTATAAATATGAGAAGATAGTCCTCAAACTGAAATTTAATAAAGGTTAATAGGGGTCAAAATAGATAATCCAAATTTAGTAAAATAATATGGGAAAATTATTTCTCAAAACAATTTTCACAATGCAAATGGTTCAAGTTCATGACCTTTCAATGATAGAACATGTGAAATATTACACATTTCTACTTAAGTTCCTTAGCTAGTAAATATCAGCACTAAGACTGGAAATTATTTATCCACCTGGATGGAATTACATACATTTGTCCATTTGATCTTCCTCATTTTAAAACCATTACTGAAAATCAATAGTTTGAAAATCTAATTAAAACATCTATGTAGGTTACTTATTCACTGTGGGAATGATCTGCCCACATTCGGGATTTATCACAAGCAACACAATGAGAACATGAATAGTAGTAGCAATAGCAATGAATCTCCAATGCTTTCTCTTTTTTCTAAAATATTTAAATTAGAAATAAGCTTGTTTTACATATCAATCTCAGTTCCTACACCCTTTCATTCTCTCTGGTTCCCCCCATAAACCCCATTCTCATTTATTCTTTGCTCCCCAGGGAGGGTGAGGCTTTCCATGGGGAGTCTTCAAAGTCTTTCATTTTGAGCAGGGCCCAGGCCCTTCCCCATGTGTCTTGGCTGAGGAAGCATCTCTCTATGTTCATCATACACTAGGGGTAAATACTTTTCCACTACCAGAGGCCACATAGACTGCACAGCCCTTCCAACTAATACCATATTCAGGGAATCTGTATCAGTCCTATGCTGGTTTCCCAGCTAGCAGACTGGAGTAATGAACTCCCCCTTGTTCACATCAGCAGTTTCTATAGCTTTCTCCAGCCTGATCCTGACCCCTTTCTCATCACTCCTCCCTGTCTGCAAATGGATTACAAAAAGTCAGCTCAATGTTTAGCTGACATCAGCTACTAGTTGAGGGCTCTAGAATGATATACCCTGATATTAACCTACACACATACAAACATCTGATTTATTTTTGACAAAGAAGCTAAACCTATACAATGGAAAAAGAAAGCTTCTTAAACAAATGGTGCTGGCATAACTAGATGCAGACATGTAGAAGATTGCAGATAGATCCATATTTATTGTCATGCACAAAAGTTAAGACCAAATCGATCAAAGACTCAACAAAAATCCAGCCATACTGAACATCATAACCTCTTAGAAGAGAAAGTGGAAGGTACCCTTGAACAAATTGGTACAGGAGACCCCTTCCTGAATATAACAACAGTAGCATAAGGCACTGAGATTGACAAATAATAAATGGGACCTCCTGAAGTTGAAAAGCTTCTGTAAGGCAAAGTACACTCTCAACAAGACAAAAGGGCAGCCCAAGGAATGGGAACAGATATTCACCAACCACACATCTGAAAGAGCTGATTTCCAAAATATACAAAAAGCTAGTTTCCAAAACACCAAGTAATCCAATTAAAAATTTGGGTACAGAACTAAATAGAGAATTCTCAATAGAGGAATCTAAAATGGCTAAAACACCTTTAAGAAAGTGCTCAGAATCCTTAGCCACCAGGGAAATGCAAATCAAAACAACTCTTAAGATACCATCTTACTCCTGTCAGAATGAGTAAAATAAAATACATTAAAGAGAGTTTATGCTGAGAGGATGTGGAGAAAGGGTACACTCCTCCACTCTTGTTGGGAGTGCAAACTCAATCAGCCACTTTGGATATCAGTATGGCTGCTACTCAGGAAAAAGGGGGTCTACCACAAGATCCAGTAATTCCACTCTTACGCATATACCCAATAGATGTAGACATTCATACAAGGACATCTGTTAACTATGTTCATAGCAGCATTATTTGTAATTGCCAGAACCTGGAAGCAACGTAGATAACCCTCAACTGAAGAATAGATAGAGAAAATGTTTTTCATTTACCCTCATTGTACTACTCAGCAGAAAAAAAAAAAAAAAAAAAAAAAAACCCAAAAAACAGTGGAATAGATGGAATTAGAAGAAACCATCCTAAGTGAAGTAACCCAGTAACATGGTATATACTCACTCATATATGGCTTTTGACATAGAGTAAAAGATTACCAGCCTATACTCCACACTGTCAGAAAAAACTAGGAAACAAGGAGGAGGACCCCTGGAGAAGAAGAATAGGATAAGATCTCCCAAGCAAATTGGGAGCATGGGCAGGGGGAGTTAGGGAGAAGAGTGGTGCCAAAGTGAGCATGACAGAGCAAGAATATTGAGTCAGGAAAAGAGTAGAGGAGAGCAAGTTAAGAGATACTGTAATAGATGGAGCCATTATAGGTTTTAAAAGAAATCTGGCACTATGGAAATATAGAGATCTACAAGTATGACCACAAATCACAATCTAAGCAATAGTGGAGAGGCTACCTTAAATGTCCTTCTTCAATAAGGAGGTTTATGTCTACCTTATATAGCTACCATCAAATTCTTTCAAATATCTGCCAGTATTAGTTACTGCACTCGTGGCATGGTTCAAATAATGTTGCGATGATAGTAATCTTTCTTCTGAATTGGTATTGATATCATGGGCCTTTAACATTTTTCACTTATCTAATTTGTGTTATAAGTAATCGTTACTATTTATTTGAAATTTTGAGTGTTCATTAGAAGTACATATTTTTACCATGTTTATAAAATAGCATTTTATAGTAAAACTTTCTACCCACCTTTAATAGGACATGGCATAATTATACTCCTTTGGGGCAATAAATCTACAATTCAGTGAAAAGAAGACTTTCTTTTCAACAAGAGGACACCAGAGAAAGTATAGTATATATTTCAAATATTAATTCATACTAATTGCCATTTGGAAAACCCTTCTCAATGGAATGTTTAGGTTAACATTCTATCGGTTATAAATGAAACTTGTAAGTAACAATTTGTTTGGTACAATGGTGTGTGTACCATGGAAATTTATTTAACCATTTTATTTTTTTCTTTCTGAAAAACTTTGCTATTTATAATCTGTTGTCACATTATATTTTTCAGAGTAAATCCTGGTTTTATTAAATTAAATTTCTCTGTGTTTAAGAAATAATAAGGCACTTAAGAGGAGTTGTGTGATAGTAGAGATGGGTAATCTATGTAATGAAAAATCAGAAGTAATAGGAAATTTAATAGTTCCATGCTGGTATGCACTATATCACAAGTTAATGGTAGCAGCAAGTGGTATCTCAGACACTAAGTCACAAAAATAAGCCTTTGATTTAAATAATGACTATGTACCATAAGTAAGTCCCTTTCTGAGCTATCTAACACCAAGGTACAGAGAATCCATTCTTTCACCCATAGACACAGTGACTCACTGATTATATTTGTAATTTCCTCACATGCTTTGGGAAATATGATATGGTTTTCCTGCAAATCAAAGATTAATTGTATGTAGTTCTTGTTTATAAAGAAAACAGAGATGGTGTTCTATCAGTTAAAATTCTGCTCATTCTCATTACTTTCAAATTAGGTACAAGAAGTTTCATGATACAAATGAGGAGAATAAATAGAACATGAAAGAACTGTTTATTTGAAACATGCAATTATGAAACATCTTCTAAATTTTAGAAATTTTAATTATATAATTCATTACGGATAAAAAAGGAAAACATAAATTAACAGGCTTCTGACACATGAAACCTGTGTTTGAAGTATTTGGTAGATGAACTATACTGATTGTATTAGTGAACTTAGAAAAAAGTACAATAAAAAGTTGTTATAGTAACTATTTAAACCTCACAGAAAATTTATGTGATACTGACTATGTCTATGCAGAGAGTACAAGTAGATAAGCCTGTTATAAAAAGGAATTGATATGCAAAATTTATCAAGAGGTTTCAGAATATTTTAGCTCTTTTCAGCCAAAATGCTATTGTAGTTCTCTATCTAAAGTGATCACTTTTGAATTCACTAAAGATCTTGTCCACAGAAACTTTTTTTTCCATTGGAATATATAATTACTAGGATGATTGTATAAAAAGTGTTCTGATAATAACAATTCAAAGACCATACTGTAGCTCAAATAATAAAAACCCTAAGAGACATATATTGGGGTTTAAGCTGAAGATCAAAGAAGCAAAGCAACCAGTCAGTAGTTCTTAACTCTACCTCAAACTGAAATGGATGGTTCTGTCTCCAGGAGTCCTCATAAGCAAATGCTCTCAGTTCTTGTCTCCTCTTACCTTATATTCCTCTTCTGCCTAGCCATATCCATGCTGTCTCCACCTCCCTAGTGCAGGGAATAAAGGAGTGTGTTTGCAAGTGATGGGATTAAGTGCATGAGTTCTCTTACTCTTTTAGACTGATTTACTCTGGTGTAGCTCAAGGTGGTCTTGGATTCACAGAGATCCATCTGCATAAGACTCAACTGAGTCCTGGGATTAAAGGTGTGTGTCACTACTTCACAGCTTCTGTGTCTGTAGTTAACTTTGCATTTCTGATGCCCAGGCAAGCTTTATGAAATCATAAACAATATATTGCCCCACCATACTGGGGAGACATTTCAAGAAAACATGAAGTTGAAAGATGAGAACAAAATATAATATTTGTACATCACCACAGTACCAAAGAATATAAGTTTACACTGCACCCAAGGTAGAAGAGCATAACGTGTATTTACAAATATATGTATCAACTCTTCCTACTCATTCAGCATTTTTCTGCAGTGCTGGGGAATGAACCCAGGGCTATTTGTATGCTATAGAAGTTCTTGAAACAAGAGCCACAATATTTATGTAAATTGTTAATTATGTACCAGAATTTTTAAGTGTGTTTAATGCCATTGATACTTTGTTTTATAGGTATAAGTAGATAGTAGTCACTTATTTCACAGGACTTGTGCTATTAAGAACATAGCTCAGAATCTTGCCCAGTCTTGCTGGGGCAGTCTATGGGACCACTGGCAGTGGAACCTGTATTTATCCCTAGTGCATGAAGGGAATTTTGGAGCCTATTCCCTCTGAAAGGATACTATCTCAGCTTAGATATGTTAGTGGAGTAGGAAAAGCAGACTTTGATGACCTCATCCTCCCTGAGGCATGGATGGGTGATGGGAAAGGGAGATGGCAGGAGGAATGGGAGGGCAGGTGGGAGAGGGTTTTAGGATTAGAATATAAAATAAGATTGTTTTAATTAAATAAAAATCTAATTTAAAAAAACAACTTAGATTTGAATCATTTGTGAATGAGATAACTAGGGATTATTCATTAAAATGCTATTTCACATTAGGTGATCAAGAAATACTACATCCATTAATAGCTCTTTCAGGAAAAATTTACAAGAACAGCATTGACCATTCATGAGGGTACAAAGAAGCCCTGCTTCTTGTTTTTAATTTTCTAGAAATGAATGAATAGCTGTAGGGGAAAGTGAATGACAGAGCAGGTAATAATGACAGAGTGGATAGGGAAAACAAGATCTTAAATATCAAGAAGGTAAGAAAAATTAGCAGAAGAAGGTTTTTTAGGAGCAGAAAAACCCAGTATCTCATAAAACAATTGTTTTGATTTCTATTTCATACGGTATGTGAAATCAAAGTTTGCAAGTAACAGGAACAGATTTAGGCTTGCCTCTTTAGAAGTTTCCTTCCTATGACTCTGAATCACTTAAAATATTAACCCAAAGGCAATTTAGGTTATTCCTACCCATATCTCTTACCTAATCAAATGTAAGTGCAAACAATATATTTAATCTCCCATTTTGCTCTAAATGCTGCAAATTGTGTCTGGTTCAATTAGCTCTTCCTTTGTTGTCTTGCAAAACTCAGTTTCATTTTTGATAAAGTATCTTAGCATATAAAAGTTTTGTGCCCCAGAAATACTCATACTATGAAGGGGAAGAGAAAACAGGGATACACTGAAGTAGAGTATGTCTTGCTACTTGTTTTAATTCTGTGCATACTAAAAAAAAAAAAAAAATCTAGAAGAGCTGGGTGGTGGTGGCACACACCTTTAATGTCAGCACTTGGGAGGCAGAGGCAGGCAGATCTCTATGAGTTCCAGGCCAGCCTCACCATATAGCTACTTAGAGGACAGCCAGAGTTGTTGCATACAGAAACTGTCTTGAAAAACCAAAATAAAAAACAAATAAGAAAGAAAGGAGGGAAGGAGGGAAGGAACGAAGGAACTAAGGAAGGGAGACAGAACTCACTGATTTTATATCCAAACATACTAACTTCATTTATTAACTATTTATTTTCTACTTACAAATTTGTCTAAGCCACTTCAGAAATGGCCAGTCAACTAACATTCATGGAAACTATCACAGTTAGTGAAGGAAATTGCCTAGAAAATTTAAGATTTCCAATGACTGTCAACATACATTGTTTACTCATTATTTAAACAAAGATAATGTAAGTGTATGAGTTCATTTTTGTCAGACAATATGAAGCATATTTCATTTACAAAATTAAAGAATATTGATTTTAAATTAGGCAGATTACACCTCTAATTATTTCTCAATATATTTCAGTCTTTTTTGATTTGTGAACTGCTTTCATAATATCATTTCTAATCATATTTTCTGTCTTTAAGTATTGAACTCCATTCCAGAAATTGAAGTTTGTGAATCTTTGATAATGTACCATATAGAGAAAAATACAAATATCTTAGCAACCAATTAAATTGTCCAGTATCTTTTGCTGTAGAATTATATTAGTTAAAAAAGTTGCTGTATTGTAGGAAGCTTATAATATGTTGTTGTACAATAGTTTGTCATACAGCTTTTTCTGAAGGCCTTTTCTGTAACATAAAATACATAACCCACAGACTGATACTGGCGTTCAAACTTCAAGCTAATATCAGAGCAACAAAGCAGCCTTCCACTAGCTTCTTTTCTCTAACTAGAGATGAAATGGTTGATCCACACACAAGCACTTCACCAAGTTTCAAAATACTGCCTCTGCTCAGTGTGGCTGGATAGCAAAAGTGTTCTACTGACTAATGAAGATCCTGCTCCTATCTTTTATACCCCTCTAGTGCTAGGATTAAAGGAAAGTGGTCTGTTACTGTTTTAGACTGAACCAATTTTGTGTACCCTGTGTGGTCTTGAACTCAGAGATCTATCTATCTCTTAATCCTGAGTCCTAGGATTAAGGGTATGTGCCCCCACGTCCTACTGTGATTAATGATATGTGTCATCACTGTCTGATCTCTATAGCCTGAGGCTGAGTTTGCTTTTCTTAATCTTCACATGAGTTTTAATAAATCATAAATTATGTATCACTACACTTTTCCATTGTTTATTCCTTCCATACACTTCCAACATACATTCACAAATAGAGTGGATCAACTCTAAGGCATTGTGCTGCCCTGCCCCTGTCATCTGGAAGAATGAACTCAGGCAGTAGTAACCTGATCAGCACAGCGTTCCATGATTGCAGAGTCTGTAAACAGGTTCAAGGTGTTGTGTCCCAGACCAGGGAGACAGACTCACCGATACAAATGCACAAGATTTATTGATCACTCTATCCTTCCACAGAAGGGATTCCATCTAGCAAGCTGATGCAACAGCCTCCAGAGGAAGTGTCCTCTTTGTCTATAGCTATTTTAAAAAAGAAAAAGTGCAGGGTTACATCAGTGGGAGGGGAGTAGGTGGCTTCCTGAATAGTTGACATTTGGGAGAAAAATCAAGAAATTTTTTCAAAATCATGTTTTTGGCATGTGATATGTATGTACCCATTCTCATAGAAAGGTGCCGGAAAGGAACATTCTCTGGTTTCTATGGCTTGCTGGTGGCCTATTGTAGCAATAGTTTTCAGAATTCAGTTTCTTGTAGACTACAGGGGAATTTCTTTTTCAGTCACAGTCCCCAGGATCCAAGCATCTAAGAGGCTAGGTGGTCTGGAGTTTTTTTGTGTTCAGCTTTGGCCCTAGGTCTGTTGCATATAGCATGGTGTCTAGCAGCAAGGCAGTGGGGGGGGGGTAGAGTTGATCTGCAGTTTTCAGCTCTTAACAAAGGACCCCTTAAAAAGAAAGACTCCTTTCTATTGAACAGAAGAAGGATGGGTCAGTGGGAGGGGTCATGAGAGAATAGGAGGGAGAGGGAAAAGGGATTGATATTTAAAATAAGATTGTTTCTAATTAAATTTTTTTTAAAAAAAAAAAAAAAAGAAAAACTCCTTTCAACTTACATTTTCTTTCTGGTCTCTCCTCTTTCTCTTCTCTTTCTTGCTTTTCCCTTGGGGCAGATGGGAATTATCCTGTCTCTCTCCTCTCTTCTGTCCTCTGTCTCTGTCATAAGGATCTCCAAAGACCACCAGATAGAGACAGATGCACTGATGCAAATGCAAAAGGTTTATTTTTCAGATGGTTGGCACAGCAGTCACAAGAGGAAGTGAGTTCCCAGTCTACTGACAGGTTTTTAAAGGCAAAAACTCACAGGATTCCATCAGTCAGTATGGGTTGGTTTCTGATTGGTTGACATTTGAAGAACAATCAGGGAAATTTCTCAAATTCATATTTTGGCATGAAATAACTGTGCACCAATTATTCCCATTGGTAACTAATGAGAGGGAACATTTTGTAGTTTCTATGGCTTTGTCTTGTTACTTGTATGTGGCCTGTTATACATAGATACCAATAGTTTTCACAATTGTATCCTGGAGACTACAAGGGAGGTTATGGCCTCCCCTAGAGTTTCTTTTGTGGCCAAACAGTTCCCAGGCATCTAGGAGGCTAGCAAGGTTCTGGACTTTCTTTGTGTTCAGTTTTGGCCCTAGGCTCTGGGAGGCCAGGGGATCTGAATTTTCTTTGTGTCATGTGCTGTTAGAGCCCTACATGTCTTTTCTAGAGCTTTTCATGGCTGCTAAAGCAGCAGACTGAGTGAGGGTCTGGTCCCTTTATTATTTTACCACTTTTAATCCTGTTCAAAATTTCCCTCTCTCTCCTATACACAGATGCTAGTGGCTAATAGTGGACTTACCTGAAAGTAATGAGTGATCAAAAATACTCTTGTTTGCTGCCCATTTATATATATATATATATATATATATATATATATATATGATATGTTTATGCTGTGTGTGTGGTATGGCCACACTCATGCGATCCTGAATACCTGAGTACTTTATGTGTGTCTTACTAAGTGCATATGGTTGTTAATCTATAAAATATCTTATAATAAAAGAGACATTGCCATCTTGGCAAAGAGAAAAGAGTGATCATGTGACCTAACTTCTCCCTACCTGGCATCTTCCTTCTCTGCACTGACAATCTAGATAGAAGAACAGTCTAGTCAGCTTCTGCTGACAAACCCTGCTGCCAGTCATAATTTATTTACTTTTTGCCTTTTATTTCTTTGTCTGTAATTTCTTCTTTCCCTGGCTCTGTTGTATGTCCCATTCCAGAGCCCCACAGGGCACCCATTTCACCTAAATAACATCTGCTAGATATCTGCTCTCTTCACCTATAAAAAATATGTTTGTCATTGGTAGTTTCAAGTGTACTCTCTTTTTAAAATTCCTGTCTGTTTGCTACAACTTGCAGATCAAAGATTACACCCTTGTTCTCCCTATTTGATATATATGTATGTCTCTGTACATGTGATTTAAATTTAACTCTCTCTCTCTCTCTCTCTCTCTCTCTATATATATATATATATATATATATATATATATAATGAATGTAAGCTAACTCTATGTGCAACTTAATGTCAACTGTGCAAGGTCTCAAATATTTCTAAATTGTTATGTATCTTTAAATGATGATAAAAATTTAAAGTTACAAAGATATATTTCAAATTAACAAAATATTTATACCATCCAGTGCTCCTGTAAGCTGTTTCAAAAGTTAAGCTTCTATTATGTAGCGGAATTTTTCTCTACTTCTTTGTTATTACAGGCATAAATATAACCTACTACATTAAAATTAGTTTGAATCATGCTAGAAGGTTCTAAGTAAAACATCCCTCCATAGCCTATCAGCTTGGATCCTTTTGTCCAGACAGATACTGCACTGATGTCATTTTAGTCATACTAAGTACATATTAATTAATTACAGTGATAAAGACTTACCTAGCCACCTATTGTGGTTAAATAAGGATCAGGATAAACAAATGGGCCGAATAGATGGTTATGCAGGGAGAAATAACTTACAACCTAGACAGATAAACACCAGGAAATTCAACCTGACCCTCTCCTGTCCGAGTCATGCCAGCAAGAGAGCTTTTCCCAGTTCTCCCTCCGACTTCCTTCCCCAGGTCACTTCCACCCATGGCTCCACCCCCCCAATGGGCGTGGTCAGTGCCACAGAAGGACTACCTCACTACAGCCACCTATGTGCTTAAGGCCAGTAACTAATTACAAATTTTGTCTGCTAAGATATACAGCCCTCAGATGTTCAGAGATGTAAAGAATATGGCATTTAATTTCTCCACATTGCTAAGGCCAATGGTAGGCAAATTCTTCCTAAAGTTCCTTAAGCTAACAGCAACAGGAATATGTCCTTAAAGCCTCTGCCCACAATAACTATGGATGACTCTTGGTGGTACCTGTCCATGCACCCAGCTAGTAAGTCTCTGTCATTTTCTAACTATTAATTCCGGTAAAATTTTGTCCTTCTCAAGAACTGTGATGCTTTTGATGACTAGTAGCTTTGCCAGCTTTAAGCAGCAGCCATAAAACATAATTCACAGTTTATGTATATAAACATAGGGAAGTGTAAGGTGTATGAAGGTTTGAAGATGGAAAGGTCTAAGATGGTAATGTAAAGTGTATGAATTAAAGTATGAAGATATGAGGATGAAAATGCTTAAATCATGACAAAAAAGTGTTTTGAGACATTCAAAAGAATGAAACATGTTCCTTATTTATCTCTCATTATGCTTCTGTTCACAGTCTTAACATTAATCAATAAAGTTATCATACGCTGCTAATAAACTCTGCCAGGGTACAAAAAACCATATTGTACCACAATATAATCATAACTACAAGGTCAAGTTTAAGGTACTCTTCATTGTGTGAAAGTTACCTGTCAGTTTGAAGAGTGTTAATGCTTTCAACCAAATCATTTCTGACAAGAATATACTGCCATTTCTCAGTACATATTATAAATAACATGGGAAAATGCTAATGTGTCTAAAACTTAAGTTTTCACAAACTCAAAAGATTCTTAAATTTCCAGGGAGCCCAATTGGACAAAACCAAACAGGTTAGATTTACTGGAGATAAATATTATTAAACCTTTCCGTGGCCATGGGATTCCTTTCTATCATCTTGAGGCCCCTCAGGAATGCCTCCCTCATCTTATGATCCTCCTCCCCTCAGTCCCAGGACCTAAGATCTTTTTTTTTTTTTTTTTTTTTTTTTTTTTTTTTTATTTTCTAATCCTAACATTGTCCTGTGCTCTGCCAACATCTTCACATCTTCCCAGGTCTAAGAGGCTCCGGAAAGTTTCACACAGCATGGACTATAATCAAACAACTAGCTAATCCAGGACCTGGCATCACCCTATCTTTGTGAGGTCCCACAAAGATGGGTGATGACCCCAAGATCAACAGGAAGTAGTCTTGAGAACTGGATGCCCTTATTCCCTAACCTGCCTTGCTTAACTCCTCACCATTTTCATAATAAAGATGGGAATGTAAGGATTAGGGCATTATGCAGGCCTGACCCTTTCACCTGGTAGAATGTATGCAGTCAGTACCCTGGTCAGCCCAGGGTTCCATGTTTACACCATGCAGGTGCAAACAAAAAAAACCTTTAAAAGAAAGATCTTTGCCCATGTACATTCTCTCTCTGCTCTCTTCTCTCCCTGTTCTCTCTCTTCCCCACTGTTCCCTTGGGGCAGATAGGAGTTTTTCTGTCTACCTCTTCTCTTCTGTCCTCTCTCTGTCTCCATGTCTCTTTACCTCTTTTCTCTTCCCTTCTCAGTCCCTCATCTTTCTAATAAAACTCACTTGAGCTCTGTCTGCCTGTCATATTTGTGCCCCACATCAGTCAACCTTGCCCAACATGAAATCCACCAAGTTTCCCTATGCATATTATCATAACAGCAACACTGTAATATCTCCAACCAGATATCACATGACAACAAATAAAATCATTAACACTGGTATGTTAGGCCATATTGTATTGTTGACAGGTGGATTTCTATCCATCCCCTAAACATTACAAATTATTTCCATTTCTCTTGGTTATACTTCCAAAAATGAACAATAAGATGTTATTGGTGAAGCTATCACCATAATAAACCAAAGAGAAATGAAGTAGAAATTGACACAGAAACTTCATCCTTAATGACTAATTTTAATAGCACTAGAAGATGTTATGCACACTATTGGAGGAGAAAAAATAGTCATCATTCTTAACATATTGTAAACCCTGGGAAGTACAATAATGACTGCCACAGCAAGACATGCTCACTTTCATAATAGTAGCATGAAAGTCATCAGAATAACTGACAGCTTTCTTACAAGGTTATTACAATGGAAACTATACCTGTCACCATTATCAGAGATTAAAGCCTGTGGCTACACAGATGACATCATTTAGAGAAGCATCATTTAAAATTATCCACTAAACTGACATAATATTAAAATAACCCTCGGTGACTTATTATATCCATAGATTAGTGTACCTCTCAACTCATCTTCAGCAGAGGAGCTGTTCTTTGTAGTTAATAACAACTAACATAAAAACACAAATGTGGTAAAATTGCAGAGAATCAGAATTTAAGGGAGGTCTAATCCCTATATCACACTCTTCCTCAAGGCTATGGGATGTTCTTAGAAGGGAGAGAGATGATATTGCAAGAACTGCACTCCTATTAGTTTCCATTGAAAAACCATCAAATGCTTTAGTATTTTTTTTTGTATTTTTTTTAATACACACATGTTTGATGGAAGATATTATTCTGTAAATATGTTTCTCATATTGGATAATGAATAAAACACCATTGGTCCATAGGGAAGCAAGGTAGGTGGGAATAGGAGACAAGGAGGATTCTGGGAGTAGAGAGGAGTCAAAACATAGGACACAAGAATTGTAAGGTCTTGACCCTCTCTCTAGTAAGATAAGACTTAGGTTGATAGAAATGGGTTAATATTTATGAAGACTAGAAAAACTGCTAGTAGCTGGCCAACAATTTTATAAGTAATCCAGTGTCTCTGTGTGTTAATTAGGTCTGATGTGGCTGTGGGAATAGGCTGGCAGGAAAAGTGCTTGTAACAAAATGGTGCTCAACATGCATACTGAGAACTTCCATTAAAACTTGACAAAAGCTTAAAAAGGGATTTTAGAAACAAAAAAAAAAACAGACAAGCAAGTCTTCTTATTTGCAGCACTTTTCTCAGGTGGGCTTTGTTTTGCTAGAGACAAGAAGAGACTCAAAGGGATCTTTTAAGGGAGATTTCCTAACTTGGCATAAGCAGAAAAACCTGCAGGGCTATTTTAAGAGGCCCTGCTAACAACTAAAAGGTGTGCATGAGAGCTGGCATTGGCAGTGACCACATTTCCAAGCCAGTAGCATGTTGTTAGATGGTAGCATAGACCAAGGCAATGATCATAGCTCTCAATGCTGGCAGTAAACTTATGCCACCATCGTGGAAAGACAGGGGCTAAAACAGCTGCATCTTTAATTTTAGCAAGTCGTTTAGCATATAAAAGACTCCTAATTAGAAAAAAAAGGTAGAGATATTCAGTAAAGGCAGATTCAGAGAGAAAAAGTAAAACCTCTGACTGAAGCTTTAATTTATTTAAAATTATATGCAAGCTTGTGAGAGAAAAAGAAACAGGATAAAAATGTTAAAAAAAATACTCAGGAGGCAGAAAGAGGCAATGAAATTTCGTGACTTCAAGGTGTACAGTGTAAATTTCAAGATAGACAAAAGTTCACAAAGAAACCCTGTCTCAGAAAAGGAAAAAAAAATAAATAAAAGGAAAAGGAATCTGATGGGAGATGTCATTCTGTATATATGTTTCTCATACTGGTTAATGAATAAAGCACTGTTGGCCAATAGGAAAGGAAGATAGGAGGGACTAGGAGACAAGGAGGAAAGAGGAAGGAGTAAGGAGGAGGCAGCATGGAGAGACCAGGGAGACAAGATGCCTGCCCCACTCCCCGGTAAAGTGAAACCACGTGGAAATACATAGATTAACACAAATGGGTTAATACTTAAGACAGAACTAGCCGATAAGAAACTAGTATCTGGCCAACAGCATTATATCAAATACAGAGTCTCAGTGTGTTATTTGGTGCTGGCTCTGCAGCGGGAGAAGACCAACAGCAGGGAAAACTTACTCCTTACATATGGTGTCCCACGTGGCTAATAAGAACTTCCACCTAACATTTAGCAAAAGCTTAAAAAAGGGTTTTAGAAACAAAAGAACATAGACAAGCAAGGTTTCTTGATAGCAGCATTTTTCTCTGTTGGACTCTGCTTCGCAAGAGACAACCAGATATTTGCACAGCTTCTTTAAAAAAAGTTTCCTGAATCAGCATAAATGGCAAAAAAGCATACAGCTCTACAAAGGCACTGCTAACAATTTATTGGTGTATACTAGAGCTGGCAATGGCAATGACCACATCTCCAAGCCAGCAACATGCTGCTGGATGACAGCATAGACCAAGGCGGTGAGCACAGCTTTCAGTGCTGGTTGTAAAATAGCCACCACCATCTTTGATAAACCGCAGCAGAAACTACTATGACTTTCAATTAGCAATATTGTTGTTTACCAGATAAAAGACTCGTGGACAGATAAGGATAATGATTTACAGTAAAGCAGATTCACATTAACAAAAAGCACTAAAGGTTTACAGACTGTTATAAAATATATGCAGGCTTGGGAGAGAAAATAAATAAAATGGTTTTAAATAGACAGAGAGGAGCTGGGTGTGGTGGCACACACCTTTAATCCCAGTACTCAAGAGACAGAGGCAAGCAGATCTCTTGTGATTTCAAAGTAAACCTGGTAGGCAGAGTGAATTCCAGGATGGATAAAAGTTACACAGAGAAATCCTTTCTCACAAAATAAAAAATAAAAAGTAAAAAGAAACATAGTAATAATGTAAAGATGAAAAGCACAGAAGGAATTTGGTTAATGTATGATGTTATATTGTCTTTGTATGTTTTGACTGCTGAGGAAATAACAACTGTTAAAACAAATGCTGCTGGATAAATCCAATTTGTATATTTTAAAACTGCTTTGACTTCAAAATTTAAGTCTAAGGACAAGTTACTAGGGAAAAGGATTTCTATTTTTGTTTCCACAGAAAATGAAAAGCTGTGGATTCCTTCCAGACTAATGTGGTTTGAGCAAGCTAGACCCCCTGAAACAGTGTTCCTGGTGATCCATCATTCAAAACAGCTTGAACAAGACATCCTTGCAGACTACAGCCAGAATATCTGCGTCTTCTTAGGATCCCCATAATAGCATCCCCTGTCAGTAGTAATAAGTTTAAAAAGAATGGCGCCAAAATCAACAAATATTGTTAAGAAATGTTTGTTTTCATTTAAATGGGGTTGGTTATAAATGGTTAATAATCACAACTGATATCTTTTTAAAGGTAAAAAGGAAATTATGGTATAGATATGAATACTTTGTTTTGGAATGGATTTTCATTTATTGATATAATTTTAGGTCAATTTTGTAATATGTATATTTCTCCCCTTGTTTAGGTATTGTGTTTATATAGTTCATTTAGAAATGTAATATATAATGTAGTACAGATTATAGATAATTACCTATGATACTCAAAGCTTAGAGTTAAGTTAGTTTTTCAAGATACACAGATATGTATATGAGATAGATAGAAATTCTTCAAACTTTTCAAAGTCCTATAGAATATGGCATTTAAAATGGTTTAGGGTTTTTTCTTGACAGTGAGATATAAATGTTCCTGGCAACACCACCTGCTTCAGAAAGGATGGTGGACATCAAAGAAATGCGTTATGAAGGTTACTTCCAATATGGCGAGACTAGCCATTTGGAGAAGATACTGCTCTTGTCTGGACTGTTAGACTTCATGCTGTATAAACTGGACATGCAGGACACACACAAAAGCGACTACTGATTCAAGATGGACATTGCTACAGAGTTCCTGCTTCATGGAAGTGTTTGCCAGACAGTCTGTAGGACACAGAGAAAAGTGACTGACAAACTGCAATACAAGAAGACAGTTTAAAGTTTCCTGCTTTGCTGAAGAGTCTGCCAGACACACTATGGCCTATGGGCTGAAGATAAAACATTGCAAAAGAACTTTGGGTGACCAGGCAGTGAGTTGTCTCTGTCATGTCTAGAGTTTATATATTATCCTTCTGTGGTCTTTGAAGGAGTTAAAGACTTATGGTTATAGTTTTCTTTAGTTAGGATTAAAGATAAGTTACATATAGGACTTTAGACTCACAAAGATAGAATAGATGATGGAATATTTTCTTAAATCTTGCTAAAAGTTAATGAACTAAATATTGTTAACTGAGATTCTTTGTAGATAACTGTTGTGTTATATATTTTGCTATCATAAGGTTAAAACCCTTCTTTTTATTTAGACAGAAAAGAGGAGATGATGGGAGATGTCATTATGTATATATGTTTTTTGTACTGGTTAATGAATAAAGCACTGTTGGCCAATAGGAAAGCAAGATAGGCAGGACTAGGAGAAAAGGAGGAAAGAGGAAGGAGTAAGGAGAGTCAAGATGGAGAGTCTGGAGAGAACAGAACCGCCAGCCACATCTTCCCGGTAAGATAAGACCATGTGTAAATGCATAGAAATGGGTTAATAATTAAGACAGAGCTAGCCAATAAGAAATTCGTTCCTATACAACAGCATTATATCAAATACAGAGTCTCTGTGCCTTTCTTGGTGCTGGTGCAGTTGCGGGACAACACCAGTGACTGGTGGAAAAACCTATACTCCTTCCAGGAATCCAGTAATAAAAAGGCCATGTAAATATAAAAATTACACAGACAGTCTGGATACTCTATTGCCTTTCAATTGTTTGATTGTTGAGGAAATAGCAACAACTGCTAAAAGAAATGTTGCTGAATTAATCAAACTGATATATTTTAAAAATGCTTTGACTTCAAAATTTAAGTCTAAGGACAGGTTACTGGGGAAAAGAGTTTTTATTTTTTGTTTCCACAGAAAATGAAAAGCTGTGGATTCCTTCCAGACTAACCTGGTTTGATCTTTCAAGATCACCTAAAGCAGTGTACCAGTGAACCAACAGCTGAGACAAGGCAGCTTTGAAGACCACTACAGCTTTGATTTCTGAGTCTTCTTGTGATCCCCAAGACAGTTTCCCTAACCAGCAGGAAGCAGTTTGGAAAGAACAAGACCTACATTCCCAAATATTGTTTATAAATGTTTGTTTTCATTTAATGGGATTGGATATAAGTGCTTAATGATAACAGTCAATCTCTTTTAATTGGAAAAACGAGGAATAGGATATAGAAATGCATAATTTGCATTGGTATGGAATTTCCATTTATTTATAAAAAATTAAGGTCAATTGTGTGATATGTATATTTCTCCTCCTGTTTAGGTATTGTGTTTGCATAGCTCATTTAAAAATGTAATGCATAATTTAGTAAAGAATATAGATAATTGCATATAGTAGTCAAAACTTATAGCTAAGTTTTCTAGATATACAGAGATGTATTTGAGGTCGATAGATATACTTCAACCCTTTCAAAAATCTATATATTATAAAATTTAAAATGGTTTAGGGTTTTTTATTTTTTTTGACAGTGAGGCATAACTGCTCCAAGCAACACCATCTTCTTCAGAAAGGAAGATGGACATTTAAGAAACTCATTATGGAGTTTTTATGTAATATGGCAAGACTAGCTATTTGGGCAAGAAATTGTTCTTGTCTGGACTGTTTGACTTTAAGCTGGATAATCTGAACATGCAGGACCCACAGAAAAGTAACTTGTTATGAGAAAATTTTCCCACCAGCCTGGTCCCTGATCTGTGTAAGTCCCAAATAACACACAGGAATGCTGTATTATATAGCTTATTGGCTAGATCTGTCTTAAATATTAATCTGTTCCTATTAATCTAAGTGTTTCCACATGGTCTTATCTTACTCTCAAGTCCCTATATCTTGAATCTCCTCTACTACATCTCCAAGAATCTTTCTTGTGTCTAGTCCTTCCTATTTTGCTTGCCTATTGGCCATTAGAATAACATCTCCCATTAGTAACTGCTGAAACAAGATGGACAGTGCTACAGGGTTCTTGTCTCATGGAAGAGTCTGCCAGACATTCTGAAAGACACAGCAAAAAAATGAATGACAAACTGCCAACACAGTTGTGACAGTTTGGAATTTCCTGCATTGATGAGAAGTCTGCCAGATACACTGTGACCTATGGGCAGGAGATAGATACACCAATTTTGTTTGGATGACTGTCCAAGTCTGAAGATGTCTCTGTCATTTCTAGAATTTATATCCTATCCTCCTGTGGTCTTTGATGGAGTTGACAACAGAGAAATATGGTTATAGTTTTCCTGTAATTTACATATAATATTTTAGATTCACAAAGATATGATAGATAATGGAATATTTTCTTTTAATCTTGCTAAATATTAATAGGCTAAATATTGTTAACTATAGTAACTATAGTTCATATTTGATAACTGTTTTGTGATATATGTTTTACTATGTTAAAATTAAAGCCCTTCTTTTTATTTAGTCAGAAAAGAGGAGATGATGGGAGATGTCATTCTGTAAATAAGCTCCTCTTATTGGTTAATGAATAAGGCACTGTTGGCCTATAGGGTCAAAAGATAGGCAGGACTAGGAGACAGGGAGCATTCTGGGAGATGTAGTAAGTGGAGTAAAAATGTAGGACACAAGAGGAGTAAGAGGTCTGGACCCTCTCTTCAGTAGGATAAGACCATGTGGAAACACTCAGATTGATAGAAATGAGTTAATATTTAAGACAGAGCTAGCATATAAGAAACAGTAGTAATAGGTCAATAGTTTTATGGTTAATATAGTGTATCTGTATGTTGTTTGGGGATGATGCAGCTATGAGACCAGGCTGGTGTGAAAATGCTTGTAACATACATGGCTGAATGAACTAGCATTTATAGATAATGGCATACACACATGTTAACCCAGTAATTGAAACATCTTTAAAAACGTATGCAAGTACAAGAAATAATATCCCAGCATAAAAAGAGCAAGGTAATGATGAAATTTCATCTCTACCCTATTTCAAGCTAAGATGCTATTGTATGCCTCCCCAGTACACACTAGTATGGAATTTACTTTGTGTTGGCCCTTTACTCTTGAGCAAGAGGCCTTGAGTGTGATTGGTATACTGAATATGCCCATTTCCCTATTACCTATACAGGAATTTTATGTGGTTTGAGTTTGTATATTATTTATGCATGATGGGTCTTTTGTTTTTCCATATAAAGTTGATTATTATCCTTTCAAGGTGAGTGAAGAATTTTATGCATGCTGGTATAGTCTATGTGTGTTCATACATGCATCAGCCCTTTTGTGTTTTGAAGAGTCTGTATGTGGAGTCATCTACCAACTCTGATACAATCTTTTTGTCTCCTCTTGTGTCTGAATTTTAACAGGTAGGATGCGATAAAAGATAGCATATTCAGAGTCTAGTGCTCAAATCACTCCCTGTTCATCATCCAAATGTGGGTCTTTATGTAAATTACAATGTTCTATAATAAGCTTAATTGTTGAGGTTTGAGTGATACTATGTGGGCAAAGCAATATTTACTTAGTAGTCATTTTCTTGCATTTCATAGCTAGTAGAAGAGAAATGATCTAATTTTTTGGTTATTAGTTTTTTGTTTAATTTTCAAGGCTGTGGCCCTTGGTAAACCAAACACTCTACAGGACATGTTTCAGAGCCATCAGTGTTTTGGCAATGTTATTGAACTATATATTCATTTATAATAGATAAAAATATGAATTTGGATTGGTAAATATTTAGGGGTGAATCTTGAAGGACTTGGGAAAGATAAATATGGTCAAATATATTTATGAAGTTTTCTAAGAATTAATATTATGTTTATAAAACAAAACAACAAAGCACGAATATTCCTGTTCGTATTAATATTATTTTAATTGAAGTGGGACTAACACTTTGGGCATAAATGGAATGTTCAATAATTTGTTTACAGAAGATTCACCTCCAATTAAAAAGAGTATTTAAGTGTGTTTTGTGTCATCCTTTTTACATACAAATATTTCAGAAAGTAACAAAGTTTCCTTGGCTTACTATTTAAATTTCTGATTTGTTGCATGGTGATGGCCATTTTTGCTCTTTAGGGAAAAGATTAATAGCAGGGTCAATAAACATGTGCTTCTCAGGATGTAGAGGCCAATGACAATAGATATTTGCCTCTCTTTACTTTTTACTTTTGGTTTAAAACATATTTTTTTTCTAAAATAACATATCCCGATTGCAGTTTTCCACTCGCTCTTCTTTCCAGGTCATCTTTCTTCCCAGCCAGATCCATCCCTTTCCTGTGTCTTGTCATGATAGTCAATATTGTAGCTCACAAGGTTTATAGCAGACTAAGAATGATGACTGCTATTCTCCTCCAGTAATGTAAATAAGACCTTCTAGTATTATGAAAATTAACCAGTAATGATGAACCTTCTGTGTCAAACATATCTTGATTTCTTCTTGTTTTATGATTCACATATGTGGTAGCATCAGCAATTGTGGTGGTATATTGTACATGATTCATTACAGATTGCCTAAAGATTTACAAAGCAAAGATAGCTGCAAGCTATTGAGGTCAGTCAATTGTGATACACTCCTTTAATCCAAGAAGCTATAATAACAAGTGGAAGGTTCATATAGTGATGGCACACCCTTTAATTTCAGGACTCAGGAGACAGACAAATGAATCTTTCTGAGTTCAAGGTCACCCTGGCCAACACAAGAATGATAAGTAACAGAGCCCATGCCATAGATATCAACACTTGTGATCACACACCTTTAATCCCAGCATTATGGAAGTGGAGATAGCATTGTCTCTGACAATTCTTGGAGACAAGACAGCATATTCAGCCTGAGATAGATGTAAGAGATAGTGGGCAGCTGCTTTTCATATCTGACCATCAGCTTGAACCTCAATATCTGTCTCTGAGTTTTGTTATTCACAGTGTAAGCAATAATGTCTCATTGTTAATTTTTGGAAGTGTAACCAAGAACAATGGTGATAACTTGTAGTATTTGATGAATTCTACCTGCCAACAAATCAATCAGGTATAATACATCACTGTTATTAATGCTTTTCCTCATCATATAGTGTCTAGTTGGATAATTTCCTCACCATTCAAGCATTGCTCCACTTTAACTATTTGTATGTATTTGTTGGAAATTTATCAAAGGTAATATGTGGAAGAATAACCAATGGAAAAAACCTGTAGAAAATGTTATATGACAACCTACTATAAGAGAATCTTCCTAAAACACTGAATCATTGTTAGATAACATAATTTATAGCTAAAGATACTGGCCAATTCATTTTGTTGCTTAGGTATTCATATTTTTCTATATATTTGACATGATCAAATAGTCACAAGCTTCAATTTCTGAAATGGATTTCAAGTTAGACTTAAAAGAAAGGCAATATAAATTGAAATGATGATATTGTAAAAGCAAATAACAAATCAGAAATATATTGAAATACATTAAGAAATAAAGACTCCATCTTCCTAATTCAGAAAATGTCAGAGTCTTCCTCCTGCATCAGATCTATGCAAGTACAAAATAATTTTGAATTATTGTAGAGTAGGCTTTAATTCCAATCATTAAATGGTTGACAATTCTCATAAACTTTGAGCCAATGTTTTTATAGTGCATCTTTCAGGTGTGCTACCATTGAAGATGAAGGGGCTGTGGCTGTCTATTGATAGGGTGTAGAATACCTTCTATAAAAAAGACACTGGATAATAGTGGTTATGAGTATATGTAGGAACCAGATTGACATCTCCATGTTCAATGATATTTATTGTCTTCAACAATAAGATCTTTCTGTCACTTTGTAGAGAACAATCTGTAATTTGGGAACAGCCTGAGTTGTTTAGTGATTTCTGTGGGACGCCTTTGGCAAGCAACTCAATTAAATGTAATCCAGTCCTTACACTAGAATCTTTTTTTTTTTTTTTTTTTTTTTTTTTTTTTTTTTTGACAAGACATGGCCAGTGTAGATTCTGTCTCCACTATTGGAGAATTTCTTTTAAAACACCTTATCTTTTAAATCACCTTAATATATGTATATATTTTAGAAGGATTCTACTATATTGGGTTTCTGTATGACCTCTCAGTTGACACTTAATTTTAGCTGTCTCTCACCATGCTGCCTCTTACTATGCCTTCCAATTCTCACTTGACCCTCCCATTTCAGATCTCCCCAATACATCAATCAGTATTTATTCTATTTCCCTTTCCTAATCTTGCTAAAGTATTGTTGAAAAATTGGTGGCTTCCAGATAATATCCTTCTTTTGACTGGACTCTGGATGCTCAGTCTAGTGCATGGCTGTGGATTTCTGCATCTGCTTCTAACAGTTGATGGATGAAGGGGTTCTGTGATGACAATATAGGTAGTCATCAATCTAATAACAAGGGAAGGTCAGTTCAGGCACTCTCTCCACAGTTACTTAGGGTCTTAGCTGGAGTCATTCTAGTAGATTCTTGAGAATTTCCCTAGTGCAAGTTTTCTGTATAGACCCATAATGGCTCCCTCAATCAAGATACCATTTTCCAGCCTGGTGTTGTTGGTACATGCCTTTAATCCCATCACTTGGGAGGCAGAGGCAGGCCAATCTCTGTGAGTTTGAGACCAGTGTGGTCTACAGAGCTAGTTCCAGGACAGGCTCCAAGCAATACAGAGAAACCCTGTCTCAAAAAAACACAAAAAAATATGAATATTATTTTCCTTTTCCCTTGCTCTCCCTCTCTTTTTTTCCCCCTATCTTAACCATCCCATTACAGCCACTTTGCAAACCAGTGAAATGTTTTGTTTTTTTTTTTTTTTCAGAAAACTGGAAATCAATTTTCCTCAAGACCCAACAATACAACTCTTGGGCATACAACACCACAAAATCACAAATGATGACAAAGGATGCGATTCATACCACAAGAATATTTGTTCAACTGTATGCACAACAGAGTTATTTGTAACAGTCAGAACCTGAAAAAAAATACAAAACACACAAACAAAAAACCAGGTGCCCTTCAACTGAAGAATGGATATAGAAAATGTGGTACACTTACAGAATGGAGCACTCACTACTCAGTGCAAAAAATCAATGACATCTTGAAATTGGCAGGCAAATGAACAGAACTGATAACCCAGACACATAAAGACAAATATAGTATATATTCATTCATTAGTGGATATTAGGTATACAGCAAATGGAGAAGCGAGGTTAAAAGGAGAACTCTAAGAGAGATACACATGTGTCCCCTGGGAAGGGGAAATAGATAAGATCTGAGAAAATTAGGAGCGCTGGGGTTGGGGAGTAGGCAGGTAGAAGGGGAGTGGGAGGGGAAAGGAGAAGATGGGGGAATTGGATGGTTGAGATGGGGGTAAGGGCAGAGAGGGATAGCAAGGAAGGAGATATCCTTACTGAATATTTCCTTTCTTCAAGAATTTCCAATTGTCTTACCAAATATACAGACAGTGTCAGTGAACTCTGTGGTGTAGTATGTCTGATCTGAGGGATGTGAGGAGAAATATTTCTGATACCAGAACTAGCTTGTGTCCCTGAGCTGAGAGTGATCACCCTGGGAGAAGGTTTGTAGTGAAATGCTGAAACCCATGTGGGGGGAAGGGTGAGAGAGAGAGAGAGAGAGAGAGAGAGAGAGAGAGAGGCTGCTGTCTGAAAACCCACACTGGATTGTGAGGAAGAAACATATTTCTTACCAGTCCTGTGGAATTTGAAGCCTAGATGCACCAAACTAGTCAGGTAGGAGCTCCAGCAGGAGTCATTTTTAGCTCTGACCTGGGTTGGTGGCTGCAAAACCATAGACAAGTGACTGTTTCATAAATTATTATCTTTATGTTGGGCACCAATATGTAGCTAAAAAAAATGAAAACAGGTATTAAGGTTGATATTAGGGTTCAAGCTGAAGATCAAAAAATAGCAAAGCAGTCAGCCACTAGCTATTATCTGTACCTAAGGCCTAAATGGAAATACTTTCTCCTCTACTACCACACTTTTGATCAAAGTACTTGGGATCACATGCTTTAATTCCAGGACTAGGGAGGTGAAGTGAGGAGTGATATGGTTTGGTAAAGGGAGCAGTATAAGACAGGGGTGCAGGTGGGGGAATGGGGGTGGGGGCAGGAACTCAGGCATTGCAGTCTGAGAATTCCTGAAGGCAAGGTCAGCATTTCAGCCTGAGATAGAGGAAAGAACTGATGGCTGGCTGCTTTGCTTTTCTGATCTTCAGCTTGTTCCCCAATATCTGTCACTAGGTTTATATTATTTGTACTGCACTTCTAAATTAATGGTCTTAACCTGTGAGTCAATATCATTTTTGGTCACATATCAGATATACTGCACATAAGATATTTTTATTATAAATTATAACATTAGCAAAATTATAGTTAATGATATAGCCGCAAAATAGTTTTATTGTTATAGTTCACCACAGCATGAGAAACTATTAAATAGCCTCACCATTGTTCAAAGTCAACAAGAGCAATGCTCCTTTGCACTCACAGAGACTGAAGTAATAAGCACAGGGAATGTAGATATTCTGCACCAGCTCCTCTGTGTTCATATTATGACTTGAAATGCAGATGTTCTAAGGGATACTCAACTGTGCAAATAAGTAGGTCCCTGACACTTCTGCCCTTTCCTGCAGGGGTGGAGTGGGGGGAGAGAAGGACAGTCTTTTCCGTCTGTTGACTTCTCTGGCTTTGATGTGATAGCTTTTATTTTATCTTATAATCTTATATTTTATTTTGTTATATTTGAGAAAAATCAGTGAATGAATGAATGAATGAATGTAAACCTAGCCAGTAGGGTAATGGTTAAGAATGGAACTTTCATTTATAATTTCTGGGAATGGAAAGTCCGTTTTCTCCAATAAAATGATAGTTAGTGTATCAAATATTCCAGGGCAGAACTCTTCTTCAGTTGTAATTCATCAAATCCTCCACAGTTTTTGTTTTGAGGTGTGTGTGTGTGTGTGTGTGTGTGTGTGTGTGTGTGTGTGTGTGTGTGTGAGTGTGTGTTTATGCTTTTATTTGGTTACAGTTTGAGTTTTTATAAGTTTGTTACAAATTCTGTTTTGTGTGTGTGATGTATTGAGCTTTGTAGATATTTTATTGGTGTATTATAGTTTTAGTTTTTTTTTTTTTTTATGAGGAAGAACTTGAAGTTGGATGGATAGGGAGAAAAGAGGATCTGTAAGAACTTTGGGGAAGGGAAGAATATGATCTAAATGTATTTAAATTTAAAACTGTTTTAATATTAAAATAATGAAGAGAACATTACCAAGATTATATGGTTTATGTCTTTCTGTGCCTGACTTATTTTGCTTCACACAAATATCTCCAGAGTGACAGTGCCATTCTTTGTTATGGCTAGGTAGTGTCCTTCATACATATGTACTGGATTTCCTTATTCAGTTTCACTTGATGAATACTGACTTTGTCACATTCCTTGGTGACTATAAATAGTTCTGTGATGACCTTGAAAATACATACCTGTTTGACAAAATGGTGATATTTCCTTTTTATATAAACACATTTCTCCCATCACTAGACTGTATGGCAATTCTATTTTTATTATATGCAGAGCCTTCATAAATTTACTCACAGAAGATATCCTAAATTTCATTTGTACATATTATTTGAAGTGTTCCTTCTTCTCCACGTCTTCATTACAATGTTTCATTTTCTGTTACTTTGATAACAGCTATTTTTATTGGAGTATGTCCTTTCCTCCCTCCCTCTTTTCTCTTCTTCCCTCCCCTTCTCTTTAGTTCTTTTGTCTCCTCCTCTCCATTCCCTTTTCATTTCCTCCATTCTCTTCTCCCTTCCATCTTTGAAATGATCTTGCCTCATGTCATTGACTAATCTGAAATTCACTATAGGGTCCATGTAAGCTTTGGACATGTGGAAATTTTCCTGTCCTGGTCTCTTTAGGACTTGAATTCATAAGTGTGAAAAGCTATTGTATCTAGATAGATAAATATTTGTTACTGGTTAATGGTACACAGGATTTGCTATGCACTTACTGAACCCTTTTTGATTTGTCTTAGAAATAAATATTTTAATTCATTACCAATTTTAACAGAGTTGTGATTTAACTAGGGAGTTAATTTGGGTCATCTATACATTACATAGCCATTCTTATTTATATTTAAATTTCATAAATACTTTACTGATTTTTGTTCCTTTATACTACAAAACATACATATGTTAACTAGTACTTCCATATATTTTTATTTTTATTTCTGTTTTAAGGTTCTAATAAAAAAACTCACACATTAAGATGTTCTTGGTCATTGCTAGTAGGACTTATCTTGTAGTACATTCATAGATTCTAGTTTTGCAATTAAGACTATTTGGTGTTCATTTTCAAAATGATAAGAAATGGAAATCTAGTTTCATTTTGCATGTGGATGTCTAGTTTTTCCATCATCACTTATGGAAAAGACAGTTTTCTCCATCACATAGAGTTAGCAACATTGGAGACAATAACTTTACTGTAGATATTCAAGCATGTTCCTAGTTATTAGTTCCCTTCTATTTTGACTTATGTATCTATTTTAAGGCTAAAACAATATTGTTTATTTGCTATTATTTCATAATGTACTCCAAAATCAATAAGTCATATACCTTCACGTTTCCTACTTTATTCTTCTTGCTCATGATAGGTTTGCTACTTTCAACTCAGTGGTGTGTATGTGCCTGTGTGTGTGTGTATGTATGTGCATGTCTATATGAATTTTGGAATTTATTATTCTCATTCTCTGAAGAATCTCATTAGCATTTGGTTAAGATATAATATTATGTGTAGGTTCCCTTGGGGTGAGATATTGTCAAAATATGAATTTTTACAATCAGTGAACAGAGGTATTTTTTCATTTTTGTGTGTCTTCTTCAATGATTTTTACTAATATTGGAGGGAGGTGATAGGGAATTTTTGGAGGAAGCATACAGAAGAGGGACATAATGTAAATGTGTAATAAATTTTCTGAAAAAATGTATGGCAAACACAAAAAGATGATGACTATATGACTCAGTTTTTATAAAATTCTGGGGAGGCCATGGCTTATTTCTAGAAGCTAAAGCAAACATTGGAGTAGACTGCAATAGTCACCATAGGAGTAAACAAGAGTGTCAAAAAGTAAAGGCCAGTGTTTAGTTGCTTAGTAAGTGTGCCTGCCAAAAAATAATAGTGCTGGACATGTAAGATGTATTAGTTAAGTACAAACAATACCTCAATATATAAAAATGTATAAAATTTATTTTTTAATTCTTAAATATTTTATACACTAAAATTGATACCATTAAAGCATTTTATTTTAGTGTGTATGTGTGCACTTATATGTGGTGCCATGTATGCACATGCTTAAGAGCTGCATTTATTTCTTAGCCCAGGTGTGTGTGTGTCCAACAGTTGGTAATATATGTATGTTTGTGTGTTTGTGTATACAGGCCAGATATAGATGTTAAGAGGCTATTCTTGATTGCTTCACATCTATTATTTTCTTGTATTATTCATTCATTCATTCTTTCAGATAAGGTCTGTCACCGAACTTGTAGCTGAATAATTTCCCTAGTTTTACTTGTCCATTCCTTTCTTTAATCTACCTGTCTATGCATGATACTCCAAAATGTGTGGTATTAAGTTATACTGACTTAAAAAGCTTTAAACTCAGCTATGTTTGTGGTTTTGGATATTCAAACTCTCAGGTTCTCATGGATCTGTGGCAGAGAATTTGCCCACTTGGATATATCTCAAACTCTAAAGCAAGATTTTTGGTTATTTTGTTGTTTTTTCTTTCTTTTTTTTCTTTTTCTTTTTTTTTTTTTTTTTTTTTTTTTTTTTGCTTTTGATTTTTCAAGACAGGGTTTCTCTTAGCATTAGAAGCTGGAAGTAACTCTTGTAGACCAGGCTGGCCTCAAACTCATAGAGCTCTGCCTTCCTCTGCCTCCCAAATGCTGGTATTAAAAGTTTGAGGTACCAATGCCTGGCCTAGAGCAAAATTTAAGAAGAAAATAACATCTATCTAACTTTGAATACTTTGAAATATGTATGGAATTCATTGTTTATGCCTTAAATTTAAAAGCAAAATCCATCATTAAAGTATGATAATTGAGCTTGAAGCTGTTTTCTCAAGTTGGTAAAAAAAAAAAAAAAAAGAAGCTTTATTTCAGAATAACTTCCTTATAACAATTATAAAATCAGTACACAAATATCATCTTCAAACATGTAATTTATATGTTATTCTATATTCCACATGACAGTATTCCCTTGATATGGCAATGTTTCAGTATGCCATTCTAGAATATTTGCTCCTTTGTTGGTAGCAATCAGAGCCTGATTGTTCCTAGAATGGATAATTATCATTTATAACTGCTACATTTGTATTTTTCTAAATATTTAAGAAGTACACCTATTTTGTCAATAATAACACCCAGTAGGAAGTAGATTTTAAGGTGATTATATCAGACATCATTGATATCTTAATGTTTAGTAATTTTCCCCCATCAGGAACAATTACTATTAAATTGGACTGCCATGGTGCATCAGACTTTCAAAGAAAAAAAGAAAGAAAGAAAGAAAAAGAAAAAGAACATTTCAAGTAAAAATAAGATAAACAATTTCCAAGTTAATCAAATGAAAGAACACCTTTACTTCATATCAAGGTAGGGTATTAAAAAAGGGAAGGGTTACATAAAACCTGTGGATAATGTGATAAAATGCCCAGCAGGTGATTCTACTGCTGTGCAAATCAGGAAAGTGAAAAATGATAAATAAGATAAAACCAAATTTACAAAACTAAACCTTAGCTACATGAAGAGATGAACAATTTATCACTAGTTGATGAGTTTACAAAATGGGAAAGAAAGTGTATTCAGGTTTCATTCAATAAAAACAATTTTTATGTAGGGAATAGCTTTTTAGGACACTTGTAGGGTATATTCCTCATATGATACTATAGGGTGTTGCCATGTCTGGAATTATAATTTTCTATGAATACTCTAACTTTAGTAAAAGTGCAATGGCAAATGTGTTGGTTGATATTATAGGGTACTTTCATTAATGTTCAGTATCTATTTTGTCACAGTATAACTATTATTCTTTTCAAGTTCATGAACAGACCAGAAATTGGTAAACTCACTCCAAATTCCTCAGCATGTATTTCATTCTTTTTATGTCTTTTATTGAATTGTCCATCTATTTTTTTCTCAAAATTGTTACCCTATACATTTCTCATTACCAAACAACAACTTACTGATTTATATCTTATTTATTTATTTTTGATAAAATTTCTGCTCAAATTATTCCACAATTATAAACCTTCTCTTATGTCCCACAAAAATCTTGGATCTTAGAAACCTTGTCCCTTTCCCCCTCTCTGGAGGACCATGTAAGTCTCTCTTAGAGTACTCCTTGCTTCCTAGCTTTTCTGGTGGTGTAGATTTTAGCCTGCCAATCCCTTGCTCTATGTCTAATATCTATATATAGTAAGTACCTACCATGTTTGTCCTTTGGTGACTGGATTACCACACTCAAGATTGTTTCTTCTAGTTCCACCCATCTGCTTGTGAATTTCAAGATTCCATTGTTTTTTTTTTTTTTTTTTTTTTTTTTTTCTGCTGAGTAGTACTCAATTGTGTAATGGCGGGGGAGGGGAGAAGGAATGAAAAGAAATTGAAAAGGAGGGGAGAGGAGGACATGAGGGAGCAGGAAGATTGAATTGGGGTAGGGCAGAATACAGCAGAGCAAAAGAGGTACATAATAGAGGGAGCCATTATAGGTCTAAAGAGAAATCTGGCACTAGGGAAATGTCCACAGAACTACAAGGATGACCCCAACTAAGTATCTAAGCAGTAGTGGAGAGGCTACCTTAACTTCCCTTCCTCTAAATTGAGATTGATGACTACCTTATATGCCATCCTAGAGCTTTCATTCAGTAGCTGATGGAAGCAGAAGCAGACACCCATATCTAAACACTGAGCCATCAGCGAAATGCTAATCAAAACAATTCTGATATACTGACTTATTCCTGTCAGAATAACTAAAATCTGATATGTGGGAAACCAGCACAGGACTGACTCACACCCCTTGAATATGGGTGTCATTTAGGAGGACTGTGGAGATTATGGTGCCTCTGGTAGTGGATCGGTATTTATCCCTAGTGCACAAATGAACTTTGGGAGCCCATTCCACATAAAGGGATAGTCTCTCAGCCTAGACACATAGGGGAGGGTCTAGGCCCTGATCCAAGTTATGTGACACACTTTTAAGATACCCCATGGAAGGCCTCAACCTCTCTGGTGAATAGAAGATGGTAAGATAGGAGGTTGGTGGAGGGCAGAAGAGGAGGGGAGGAAGAAGGAACTGGCACTGACATGTAAAAAACAAGATTGTAATATAAATAAAAATATTTTAAAAAATTAAAAGAAATCTTGCTTTATTTCATTAGATGAAAAATCTTAGATCTTCTTTACTTACATAAACTTGGTTCATTTACTTGAATTTGAATACCAAGAAAATATAAAATAGAGCTTTATTTGTGTGTAAAAACTTATTAGTAATTTTAGAGAACTATAAACACATGACAAATGTGTCCTGATAACTGCCCTACAGTTATCATCTACTGTCCTACAATGTCATCATTTCCATATCCTTATCCATGATAGATATTTTGTAGAGTGAGGAAATGTTTAAGTTTAAGTATCTGATTAATAATAGTGGAAATGCATTCTTTCATTTTCCTTTGATGACCAAGAGGCCATCTGTAAGATAGTATTTGACAAATTACTAAACCATAAAGTAAACTATCATTATGCTGAATGGCCCTTAAATGTTAAATAATTGCAGCATTATCACATTTTGTTTACCACAAATACAAATTTTTTATAATAACCTGATGACAAATTTTTTCATTTCAAAAATATTTAGAAGTAATTTCATACTGCAAAATTTGATATTTATATAGCTCAAGGTTTATTAGTTGTAATCATTGACTTCTAAATAATTTAAATTTACACTAAATGAATACATATTCAACAAATATTTAATGTGTTATTATTTAATAGCCAGTATGTTAATTTAAAATATAAGTCCTTAAATGGCCAAGTGATATTATTTATAAAGATTAATTGTTTCATATGGAAGAGATCACTGACACTTGTCTGACAAATGGGGAACCTGCATAAGACCAAACTAGACTCCTTTTAATATAGGTGACAATGTTTCCACTGGAACAATATACGAGGCCTCTGGCAGTAGGTACATGATCTAACTCTAGTGCAAAAAGTAACTTAGTGGAGTCCATTCTAAATGGATAGATACCTTGCTCAGCATAGACACAGGAAGAGGGAAGAGGTTCATTTGTCCTGCTTCAATGAGATGATGGGACAGACTTAGTAGATTTTTTTTAGGGAAGGCAGTACCATCTTTGATGAGTAGATGGCAGGTGAGAAGAGGGGAAGAGGAGCAGGAAGCTAGGAGGGAGGGGCAACTGGGATAGAAATGTAAAAAAATAAATTAATGAAAACATATTTTACTTAAATAAAAATACGTGTTTTTTAAAAACTGTACTTGTAGAGAGCCACCGGTGCCATTCCCGAAGATGGTACCGGTTTCCTGTCCATAAGACAGCAAGGCACAGATACGCTATCCACGTCATGGGGTGACCGTTACAACCACTGCGGGCTGCACCTGTCAGTAACGGACACGACTCCTTTGAGCATATATAAGCAGAGCCCTTTTTCCTCCTGGGGTCTTCCCTCAACTTGCTGTAATGAGCCGCGCAATAAACATAGCTGCAGAAGAATCCTGTTGTTGAGCATCGTTCTTGCAGGCAAGGCGATAGCACTCAACATGTACTGAACTTATTTTTTTCTTATTTTAGATGTCAATTCCTCCTAAGTCCCCTGACCACCCTCCCAACTCAACCCCTCACCCCCCCCCCACTCTACAGGGAGGGTGATGCCTTCCAGGAGGGAATCAACAAAATCTGTCAAGTCACTTAGAGGAGAGACTAAGCCCTAACTCCTTCCTTTAGGCTAAGGGAGGATTCCTCCATGAGGAATGTGCTCCCAACATCCTTTCATGCATGAGGGATATATCATGGTTCCTCTGCCAGCAGTCCCTTACACTGCACAGGCCCTCTAACTGAGACCAATGTTCAGGGGGGTCTGAGTCAGATACATATTTATAAAAAAAAGAAAAGAAAATTCAATAAAAGTTACAATAATGAAATTTCCATTTAAATGAAAGCAAACATTTATAGACAATATTTGGGAATTTGGGTGTTGTTCTTTCCAAACTACTTCCTGCTGGTAAGGGATGCTGTTATGGGGGATACGAAGAAGATTCAGAAATCCTGGCTGTAGTGTGTAAGGCTGCTTTGTGGTGACATGGCTTGATCAAACCACATTAGTCTGGAAGGAATCCACATCTTTTCATTTTCTGTGGAAATAAAAATAGAAATCCTTTCCCCCAGTAACTTGACATTGAACTTAAAATTTGGAGTCAAAGCATTTTTATAAATTTAATTTATTATTTTACATGTCGATCCCAGTTCCCTCTTCCTCCCTCCCTGCATCCATCCCTACCTCCCTTCCTTCCTCTCTCCCTCCCTCCTTCCCTCCCTTTTAACCTCTCTGCCCTCTCACATGCACTCTAACCACCCTCCCATCCCCCCACCCAAATTCCATATATAGGGGAATGCAATCCAGTTGGGGTCATGTAGGTCTGACAGGTCATGTGAAGTGGGGACTAGGGCTTCTCTCCCCACACTTAATCTCTAGATTAAGGCAGTTATCCCTCCATGGGGGATGTGTTTGCAAACTCCTTTTGTGCAAAAGGGATACATCCTGGATGCACTGTCTGAGGTCCCTTAAAATGCTCAGTCCTTCTGACTAAGACCCATATTCAGGGGGGCCTGAATCAGTCCCATGCTGGCTTCCCAGCTATCAGTCTGGTGGCCCGTTAGCTCCTCCTTGTTCAGGTAAGCTGTCTCTATGTGTTTCTGCCACCTGGTCTTGTCCTCTTCTTCAGCATCTGAGTTCTACTTAGACTCAGAGTTTATGTATGGTTGTTTGCTCCTATTTCTAAGAGGCATTAGTTGAGGGATCCGTGGATAAGTTAGTTTTTGATCTCATTCTCCAGAAAGGGCATTTATGGTAGCCTTTCCATGGAAGCTCAAATTGTTATTTGGCAGCAGTCTTGTAGTTCTCTAGACCTTTCTTTGTGTTCAATTTTAACTTCAAACCAATATTAGCTCTCTTTTATGGTCTCTCTCTCTCTCTCTCTCTCTCTCTCTCTGTGTGTGTGTGTGTCTATTTTTTGTCTTCTATTCATATCCAAACTCAGTATTCCTAGTCACAAGTGCTTTCCTCTCCTACCCTACTCATTCTCCTAGTTCTCTCTCCATTCGCTGCCCCCCCCCACTTCCCTTGAGCTCTTGGGGACTTGTCCCTTACCAGTTCGGTGAGGGACTTTATATGAGTCTCTTAGAATCCTAGTTCCTCTGGTGGTGTGAATTATAGGCTGATGATCCTTTGATCTAGGTCTAATATCCATATATGAGTGAGTACATTCTGTGTTCCTCTTTTTGTGACTGGGTTACCTCATTCAGGATGGTTTCTTCAAGTGCTAACCACTTGCCTGCGAATTTCAAGATACCATTATTTTTTTCTGCAGAGTAGTATGCCATTGTGTAGATGTGCCACATCTTCATTAACCATTCTTCAATTGAGGGGCATCTAGGTTGCTTCCAGGTTCTTGCTATTACAAATAGTGCTGCTATGAACATAGTTGAACAGATGTCTTTGTTGCATGGATGTGAATCCTTTGGGTATATGCCTAAGAAGGGGATTGCGGGGTCCTGTGGTAAACTAATTCCCATTTTCCTGAGGAACCACCATACTGATCTCCAAATTGGCTGTATGAGTTTGCACTCTCACCAGTAGCAGAGGCATATTCCCCTTTCTCCACTTCCTCTCCAACATGAGTCATCATTGGTGTTTCTAATTTTAGCCATTCTGGCAGGAAGGTATCTCAAAGTTGTTTTGATTTGCATTTCCCTGATAGCTAAGGATGTGGAGCATTTCCTTAAGTGTCTTTCAGCCTTTTTGATTTCCTCTATTGAGAATTCTTTCTTCACTTCTGTACTCTGTTTTTTTAATAGGGGTATTTGGTGTTTTGTTGACTAGTTCCTTGAGTTCTTTTTATATGTTGGAGATCAGCCTTTTATCGGATATAGGATTGATTAATATCTTTTCCCAGTCTGTGGGCTTCTGTTTGTTCTTGTCCAATGTGTCCTTTGTCTTACAGAAGCTTCTAAGTTTGAAGAGGTCCCATTTATTAATTGTTTCTCTCAGTGTCTGTGCCCCTGGAGTTATGTTCAAGAAACAGTCTCCTATACCAATTTATTCAGTTCAAAGTAGGGTACCTCCTACTTTCTCTTCTAAGAGGTTCAATGTAGCTAGATTGATGTTGAGGTCTTTGATCCATTTGGTCTTGAGTTTTGCGCATGGCAAGAGACATGGGTCTATCTGCAGTCTTCTACACACCCTCATCCAATTGTGACAGCACCATGTGTTGAAGATGCTGTCCTTGCCACATTGTATAATTTTAGCTGTTTTGTCGAAAATCAGGTGTTTATAGGTATGTGGTTAATATCAGGACTTTCAATTCCATTCCATTGGTCTACCTGTCTATTTTTATGCCAATTCCAGGCTGTTTTCAGAACTATAGCTCTGTAGTAGAGATTAAAGTCAGGAACAGTTATGCCTCCTGAAGTTCTTTTATTGTATTTGATTGTTTTGGCTATCCTGGTTCTTTTGTTTTTCCATATAAAGCTGATTATTATCCTTTCAAGTTCGGTGAAGAATTTTGATGGGATTTTAATGTGGATTGCATTAAATCTGTATTGCTTTTGGCAATATTGCCATTTGTACTATGTTTAACCTTCTTATCCAAGAGCATGGGAGATCTTTCCATTTGCTGGCATCTTCTTTAATTTCTTTCTTTAGAGCCACAAAGTTCTTATTATATAGGTCTTTTACTTGTTTGGTAAGCCTTACACCAAGATAATTTATGTTGCTTGTAGCTATTGCAAATGGTGATGGTTCTCTGATTTCATTCTCTGTCTCTTTGTCGTCTGAAAAAAGTAGGGCTACTTATTTTTTTTGAGTTTATCTTGTATCCTGCTAGTTTGCTGAAGGTGTTTATCAGCTGTAGGCGTTCCCTGGTAGAGCTTATTGGGTCGCTTATGTAAACTATCATATCATCTGCAACTAGAGGCAGTTTGACTTCTTCCTTTCCAATTTGGATCCCCTTGATCTCTTTTTTTGTCTTATAGCATTAGCTAGAATTCTAGTATGATATTGATGAGATACGGAGAGAGAGGGCAACCTTGTCTTGTTCCTGATTTTAGAGGAATTGGCTTAAGTTTCTCTCCATTCAGTTTGATGTAGGCAGTTGGTTTGCTGTATATTGCTCTTATTATGTTTAGGTAGGTTTCTGTTATCTATGACATGTACAAGACCTTTATCATGAAAGGGTGTTGAATTTTGTTGAAGGCTTTCTCTGCATCTAGGGAGATAATCATATGTTTTTTTCTTTTTGTTTGTTTATATGGTGGATCACATTGATAGATTTTCATATGTTAAACCATCCCTGCATTCTAGTTATGAAGCCTACTTGGTCATGGTGGATGATATCTCTGATGTATTCTTGAATTCGGGTTGCCAGTATTTTATTGAGTACTTATGCATCGATGTTCATCAGGGATATTGGTGTGTAGTTTTCTTTCTTATTTGTGTCTTTGTGAGGTTTGGGTACCAAGGTTATTGTGGCCTCATAAGAAGAGTTTGGCAATGAACATTCTGTTTCTATCTTGTGGAACATTTTGGGGATTATTGGTAATAGGTCTTCCTTGAATGTCTGGTAGAATTCTGAATTGAAATCATCTGGCCCTGGACATTTTTTGCTTGGAAGGTTTTCGATGACTGCTTCTATTTCATTGTGGGTTATAGGTCTATTTAAGTTGTTTGTCTGTTCTTGATTTAATTTTGTTAAGTAATAGTTATCCAGAAATATGTCCATTTCCTTTTAATTTCCAATTTTTGTGGAATACAGATTTTCAAAGTATGAAATTGTCTGGATTTCCTCTGTGTCTGTTGTTATGTTCCCCTTTTCATTTCTGATTTTGTTAATTTTCATGTTCTCTCTGTGCTTTTTCATTAATTTGGATAAAGGTTTGTCTATCTTGTTGATTTTCTCAAAAAACCAACTCTTCATTGCATTGATTTTTTTACTGTTTTCCTGGTTTTTATTTTGTTGATTTCAACCCTCAAGTTGATTATTTCCTGGCGTCTACTCCTACTGGGTGAATTTGCTTCTCTCTGTTCTAAGGCTTTCAGTTTTGCTGTTAATTCTCTTATGTGACTATCCTCTTTTTTTTTTTTTTCATATGGGCACTTAGTGCAATGAACTTCCCTCATAGCACTGCTTTCAAGGTATCCCATAAGTTCAGATATATTGTGTCCTCATTCTCGTTGAATATTAGAAAGTCCTTAATTTATTTCTTCATTTCTTCTTTGACCCAGAAGTGGTGCAATTGCACATTGTTCACTTTCCATGAGTTTTCATGTTTTCTGCTATTTGTGTTGTTGTTGAATTCCAATTTTAATGCATGGTGGTCTGATAAGATACAGGGGACTATTCCTATTCTCTTGTATCTGTTGAGGTTTGTTATGCCACGTATTATGTGGTCGATTTTAGAGAAGGTTCCATGTGGAGCAGAGAAGAAGGTATATTCTTTTGTGTTTGGATGTAATGTTCTATAGATGTGTGTTAACACCAGTTGAGACATAACTTCTCTTAGTTCTTTTGTTTCTTTGTTGAGTTTCTGATTTGTGGTCCAATCTAGTGTTGAGAGTAGAGTATTGAAGTCTCCCACTATAAGTGTGTGAGGTTTTATATGAGCTTTGAGTTTTAGTAGTGTTTCTTTTTATGAATGTGGGTGACTTTGTATTAGGTGCATAGATGTTCAGAACTGAGACTTTTTGTTGATGGATTTCTCCTGCGATGAATATGAAATGACCGTCTTCATCTCTTTTGACTAATTTTGGTTTGAAGTCTAACTTGTTAGATCTTAGGAAAGCTATGACTGCTTGCTTCTTATTTCCATTTGATTGGAAAATCTTTTCCCAACCATTTACTCTGAGGTAATGTCTATCTTTGAAGCTTAGATGTGTTTCTTGTATGCAGCAGAAGGTTGGATTCTGTCTTCATATCCATTCTGTTAGCCTGTGTCTTTTTATAGGTGAGTTAAGACCATTAATGTTGAGGGTGAGTAAGGACCATTGATTGTTGATGCTTGTTTGATTTAACTTTGTTGTTGGCAGTGGTATCGTTAATATATTAGTTCTGCTTTACCCTTGGTTTCTGGTGTATTTGGATTATTTGTTGCCTACATTTTGTGGGCATAGTTACCTTTCTTAGGTTGGAGTTTTCCTTCCAATAATTTCTGTAGGGCCGGATTTGTAGATATGTACTGGGAAAATCTGGTTTTGTCATTAATTATCTTGTTTTCTCCATCTATAGTGATTGAGAGTTTTGCTGGATGTAATAGCATATGCTGACATCCATGTTCTCTTAATACTTGTAGAACATCTATCCAGGACCTTCTGGTCTTGAGAGTTTCCATGGAGAAGTCAGGTGTGATTTTGATAGATCTGCCTTTATATGTTACCTGACCTTTTTCCTTCGCTGCTCTTAATATTCTTTCTTTATTCTGTATGCTAGGTGTTTTGGTTATTATATGTCGAGGGATCTTTTTTCTTTGGTCCAGCCTATTTGGGTTTCGATATGCATCTTGTACTTTCATGGGCATGTCCTTCTTCAGGTTTGGAAAATTTTCCTCGATGATTTTGTTGAATATGTTTTCGGCACCTTTGAGCTGGACTTCCTCACCTTCCTCTATGCCTATTATTCATAGGTTTGGCCTTTTCATGGTGTCCCACATTTCCTGGATGTTGTGTGTTAAGGATTTGTTGGATTCATGATTTTCTTTGGTCGATGAATCTATTTCTTCTAGTTTATGTTCTGCGCCTGAGATTCTTTCTTCCATCTCTTGAGTTCTGTTGGTTATGCTTTTGTCTGTAGTCCCGATTTTTTGCCCAGTTTTTCTATTTCCACCATTCCTTTGGTTTGTGTTACCTTTATTTTCCCTATGTCAGTTTTCAAGTTTTCAACCGTTTCCTTCACCTGCTTAATTGTTTTTCTTGGATTTCTGTACTTTCCTTAAGGAATTTGTTAATTTCTTCCACTTTTTTGTTTGTTTTTTTCCTCCATTTCTTTAAGGGATTTTCTCACATCTTCTTTGAGGGTCTCTATCATTTTTATGATGGTAATTTTTAAGTTGTTCCCTTTTACTTCCTCTGCTTTGTTGTTGTGTTCCATTCTAGTGGGTGTAGATTCCCTAGATTCTGGTGGTGTCATGCTTGTCTTTCTGTTGTTAGGTGTTTTCTTGTATTGCCTTCTTCCCTTAGCTTCTTGCAGTAGGTGTTGATGTGGTCTCTGCTTCTCTCTATGGTACTTCCCTGGTGGGCTTATGTGGGTCAGAGATTCAATATCTGTAGCTCTGTGGTGCAAGCTTTCTGGGAGGTTGGTGGTCCCGCGTGGATAGGCAGGACTCCTTTGTTCATAGTTGCCCCGAGTAGTCTCCGAAGTAGGGTGGACTGTTGACTCCACCCTCTGTCCCTGTGTTCAACCAGAGTGGCAGGACCATGGGGAGGGTAGGGCACAGGGGTAGGGGGGCAGGCTCTCGGTGGAGATGTGTGGCGGTGTATCAGAGCCCCAAGGGTGCTCTCTATGGGGTCCGGGCACAGGAGCAGCAGGATCAGGGGACAAACCAGGGAATTCGGGGGGGGGGGAGAGGTTGTAGGAGACAGGCAGCCCCAATTGGGCCCAGACTCACCTCTGGCCAATAGCTGGCTGAAGAGGACAAAGGATCAGCTGAAACTTGGAAAGACCTCTTTCTTTAGCAGAGGCCCGGATTTGGGGGTCAAGGATCTTGAGGGCAGGAGCTCAGAGTGGACCCCACTATACTGAATTTTCATTCCACTTTTCATATAGTAAACATAGGGATACGGCCAGACATGCTGGTACATGCTGGTACCTGAGACTGAAACAGGGATATTGGATTAATTTGGTGCAATACTAGTCTTATTTATATAGCAATTTCTAGTCCAGACAATGATAGACAGCAATAGTATAGAAATCAAGAATATGCAGAGTATAATTGTTTTAAGTTATTTAAATAAATTTAGTCAAGACAACTATATTCCATTTTGTTTTTCTCATTCATTATTTCCCTGCATAAACACAGTTTATTTCCTTGTAACTGGTTTCCCCAGATTTCAAAGAATTGCATTCTAACTTAATAAGAAAAGAAGTAATGTCATACAACTTTAATATTATTGTAATTATGACAAAAGTTTGGACAAATTGTAGACTTTAGGATTTAAAAGAATTGTGTTTTAAATCTAGCTGAATTATCTTACAACCATTCATGAATGATATTTTTCTAAAAGTACTTATATTCTGAACAGCAGTGTCTATTTTTCATCACAGATAAAACATACTGTTTTTGTTACTTCTCATTTTTCAATAAGTTCTACCTAATTATATATTACTTATAGAAAGAATAAAAAGTAGGAGACCCACAATTTCATATACAAAATGAAGGACAGAATGTGAATTTGTAGTAACTGAATCTTGTTCAGGTCAACAATTTTACTGATTCACTCATGTGCTTGAATGATAGTGTTAGGTGAATGCACAGATATGTCTCCATGTTACTTTATTCTCTCATTTAACTTTAGGTTAACCCTAAATGTCCATTGTGTGAATTCATTATGAAATGGTTGTTTATTTTCACCCTGTAAAAAATTAATATGTCATTTTATATGTGTAATGCTATAAGATATGCATGTGAAACCTGTATATTATTAAAAGCATCAATTATTCATAAAATTAGTTGATTTGTTGATAATAACACATTATATCTGTAATATTACCTGGTGTATCTAGTATACTTCAACACAGTTGTTTTCTCTATTCTAAATCCACATCTCGCTCACCTTCCCTTAATCAATCATTTTGTGTTTTTCTTCTTATATCCAAATACCTCAGTTAGCTCTGAAAACCTAAATACACACACACACACACACACACACACACACACACACACATATATGTACATATATATATATATATATATATATATATATATATATATATATACACACACACACACATCACATACATATTGAGACATGGGAATAGGTAGACTATAAAACTGTGTACTATAATTTTCCAACAAACATCTTGTTTTGGTAGAGAATATAATATTATAACATATACCTATATGAGTTAGTCACAACAAAAGAACACATACATGAAAAATAGGAGGGATTACTAATTTCATGTAAAATTAAGCTCTGTTCTCTATTAAAAGAAAATCACCTCCTGGGACAGATAAAATCCTTGTGTATTAGAACTTGTGGAGTCCTCATTAAGTATATATAAATATGGTGCACCTTTCTTTTTTGTTGTTGTTTTTGTTGTTTGTTTGCTTTGTTTTGTTGTTCTTATGTGAAGATTTTCTTTTATTATTTTTAATTTAATAATTTTTTTCTTATTTTACATATCAATCCCAATTCCCTCTCCCTCTCATCCTCTTACACCCCCCACAGACCTCTTCATCCTACCACCTATACATTCTCCAGGGAGGGTGAGGCCTTCCATGTTTACAGATCAACAAATCTGTCAAATCAATTCAGGTAGGGCCTAGCCCTCCCCCCTTGTCTCTTCTAAGGATTATCCTTCCATGGGGAATGGGTTCCTGAAGTCCTTTCCTGAACTAGGGATACATCCTGATTCCATTGTCAGAGGCATCATATACTTTCCAGGTCACCCATGTTCAGGTGGTCTGGGTCAGTCTTATACTGGTTGCTCCACTATCACTCTGGTGTCCTTGAGCTCTCACTTGTTCAGATGAGCTGTTTCTGTGGGTTTCTTCAGCCTGGTTTGACCCCTTTGCTCATCACTTCCCCTTCTTGCAAATGGATACCAAGAGGTCCACCCAGTATTTAGCTGTGGATGACTGTTTCTGCTTCCATCACCTGGTGAATGAGGGCTCTAGGATGCCATATAAGGTAGTCATTGATCTCACATATATCTGAGAAGGGCATTTAAGGTAGCCTCTCCAGTATTGCTTAGATTGATAGTTGGGGTCATCCTTGTAGGTCTCTGGACATTTCCCTGGTCTGAGATTTTTCTTTAAAGCTAGAGTGGCTCCCGCTATTATGATATCTCTTTTCTTGTTCTTATCTATTCTTCCTCAAAATCAATTGTCCTGCTCTCTCATGTTCTGCTCTCTCCTTCTATTCTCACCTTCTCTTTCTCCTAACTTGTTCTCACCCCCCCCAACTGCCTATTCCCAGTATGCTAAGAAGATATTGTCACTTTCTCCTTCTGTGAGGGACCATGTATGTCTCCCTAAGGGCCTTCCTTGGTTCTCATCTTTTCTGGCAGTGTGGGTTGTATGCTGGTAATACTTTGCTCTATGTCTGATATTCATATATGAATGAGTATATACCATCTTCATATATTTGTGTCTGGGTTACCTTACTCAGGATGGATTCTTGAAGTTCCATCCATTTGTTTGTAAATTTCAAGATTCCATTGCTTTTTCTGCTGAGGAGCACTCCATTGTGTAAATGTACCACATTTTCTTTATCTGTTTTTCAGTGAGGGGCATCTAGGTTTCTTTCAGGTTTTGACTATTACAAATAATGCTGCTATGAACATAGCTGAACAGATGTCCTTGTTCCATGAATGTGCATCTCTTGAGTATATATCTAAGAGGTGAATTGCTGGATCTTGTTGTAGACTGATTCCCATTTTCCTAAGGAACCACCATACTGATTTCCAAAGTGACTATACAAGTTTACAATTCCACTACCAGTGGAAGAGTGTTCCACTTTGTCCATATCCTCTCCAGCCTAAACTGTCATTGGTGTTTATTATTTTAGCTATTCTGACAAGAGTAAGATGGTATACCATAGTTGTTTTGATTTGCTTTCCCTGTTGGCTAAGAATGTTGACTAATATCTTAAATATTTCAGCCATTTTAGATGACTTTATGGAGAATTCTCTATTTAATAATGTTCCCCACTATTTAACAGGATTATTTGATGTTTTGGTAAGTAGCTTCTTGATTTCTTTGTATATTTTAGAGATCAGCCCTCTTTCAGATGTGGGGTTGGTCAAGAACTTTTCCAATTCTTTGGGATGCTCTTTAGTCTTGTTTACTATATCCTTTGCCTTGCAGAAGCTTCTCAGTTTGAAGAGGTCCCATTTATTAATTGCCAATCTCAGTGTCTGTGCTACTGATGTGATGTTCAGGAAGCAGTCTCCTATAACAATTCCTACAAGGATACCTCTAATTTTCTCTTCTAAGAGATTCAGTGTGGTAGGATTTATGTTGAGGCCTTAGATCCATTTGGACTTAAGTTTTGTGTATGTTGATAGATATGGATATATCTGCAGCCTTCTACACACCAGGAACAAGTTGTGCCAGTACTATTTGTTGAAGTTACTTTCTATTTTCAATTATACCATTTTAGCTATTTTGTCTAAAATCAGGTGTTCATGGGTGTCTGTGTGTGTGTGTGTGTGTGTGTGTGTGTGTGTGTGTGTGTGTGTGTTAATATCAGGGTTTAGCATTTTCAATTGTATTCCATTGGTCTACCTTTCTAGTTTTGTGCCAATACCAATCTGTTTTCAGGACTATAGCTCTATAATAGAGCTTGAAGTCAGGCATGATTATGCCTCCTGAAGTTCCTTTATTGTACAGGGTTATTTTGCCTATCCTGGGTCTTTCATTTTTCTGTATAAAGCTTAGTATTTTCCTTCTAAGCTCAATGAAGATTTGTGCTGAGATTTTGATGGGGATGGCATTGCATCTGTAGATTGCTTTTGGCAAGATAGCCATTTTTCTATGTTGATCTTGCCAATCCATGAGCATGGCAGATATTTCCATTTTCTTGTATCTTCTTTAATTTCTTTCTTGAAAGATTCAAAGTTCTTGCTATATAGTTCTTTCACTTGTTCGGTTAGCATTACCCCAGTATATTTTATGTTGTTTGTGGCTGTTGTAAAATGTGATGTCTTTTCTGATTTCTTTCTCAGCCCCTTTATCTTCTGTACATAGTAGGGCTACTAATGTATATTTTTGTTTTGTTTTTCTTTGCTTTTGTTTTTGTTTTTACTTTTGCTTTTATTTTTAGAGTTAATCATGTATCCTGACACTTTGCTGAAAGTGTTTATCAGCTGTAAGAGTACTTTGGTAGAGTTTTTTGGGTCATTTATGTAAACTAACATATCATGTACAAATAGTGAATGTTTGATTTCCTCCTTTCCCATTTGTATTCCCTTGATCTACTTGACTTATTGCTCTAGCTAGAATTTCAAGTACAATATTGGATATATATGGAGAGAGTGGACCACCTTTTCTTCTTCCTGATTATAGAGGAATTGCCTTAAGCTTCTCTCCATTTAATTAGATGTTGGCTGTTATTTCTTGTATATTGCTTTTAATATGTTTAGGTGTGTTCCTGCTAGCCCTAATTTCTTTAATACCTTTATCATGAAGGGTTATTGGATTTTACCAAAGGCTTTTTCAGCATCTACTGAGATGATCATGTATTTATTTTTTAGTTTGTTTATATGATAGTCTTTCAGATGTTTAACCATTCATGAATCCCTTGGATGAAGCTACTATGTTATGGTGGATGATTTATCTGATGGGTTCTCGGACTGGAGTTGCCAATATTTTATTGAGTATTTTTATATCAATATTCATGAGATATATTGATGTAGTTCTCTTTCTTAGTTACATATTTGTGTGTCTTGGATACCAAGGTAATTGTACCCTAATGAAAAGAGTTTGTCAATGAAACTTCTTCCCCTATTGTGTGGAACAATTTGAGGAGTATTACTTTTTAGATCTTCTTTGAATTTCCGGTAGAATTCTGCACTGAAGCCCTCTGCCCCTGTGTTTATTTATTTATTTATTTATTTTTTGGTTGGGAGACTTTTCATGACTGCTTCTATTTCTTTAGGGGTTATGGGTCTATTTTTATTGCTGATCTGTTTTTGATTTCATTTTGGTAAGTGATGCCTATCCAGAAATGTGTCCATTTCCTTTGATGAAGATGTTTTCCTCACCCCATTATATTGTTTTAGCTGTTTTGTCAAAAATCAGGTGTTCATAGGTGTGTGGGTTTATATCAGTATTTTCAATTCGATTCCATTGATCTACGTGTCTATTTTTGTGCCAATACCAGGCTTTTTTCAGGACTATAGCTCTGTAGTAGAACTTAAATTCAAGGAAGGTGATGCTTCCTGAAGTTCTTTTATTGTATAGGGTTGTTTTGGCTATTCTGGGTCTTTTGTTTTTCCTTATAATGTTCATTATTCTCCTTTCAAGGTTGGTAAAGAATTGTGGTGGGATTTTAATGGGGATTGCATTGAATCTGTAGATTGCTTTTGTGCACTTGGAAGAAATAAAAAATCTTCCATGTGAAGCACTGTTCTTCCAATAAAAATTTAAGCAACTTCAGCATGGATATCCACACAAGAAGCAAGACATCACATTCTGCATTTTACGAATGTGTAATCTGGGGCTGGGTTGATGACTAGGAAGTTAAGAGTACTTGCTGCTCTTGCAGAAGACTTGGGTTAGGTTCACAGAACCCTATGATAACTCATAAACTTATGGAACTCTAGTTCCAGTGAGATATGGCAGCCTCTTCTGGAAGCATCAATAAGAAATTCACACAGCTGATTCACTTTCATGCATTTTGAAATAAAATAATGATAATAAACATGTACACACATTTGAATTAGAACATAAAAGCTCCTCATTGAACTGATGTGAATACCCCATCTGAGGTTGAGTATTCATGATATCAAAAGGTGTCATAAAACTTTCCAAAGAAGGAAGAAACCAACATTCCCATTTAGCTCAGATTCTAAGAAACCACAACAATTGCCATCATGGTAGGATATCCCTGTGGGTGAAAACTTGGTAGCATACTTACCTTAGCTGTAGCTAACTGCTTTCAAATTAATGATGCTCATCAAGAGGAAAATCATGCCTGGTACTAGAAACATAGTTATCTGTTAGGTGCTAGTGAAATCATGGTTATTAGAGCAGACTCTACAACCATTAAATTTACTAAAACAGGAAAATCCTTAACAACAATGTATAAAATTTTTTCCTTATTTACACAGATAACTGTGGCCTTCACCTATTATCAAGGACTCTTTGTGAAAGATTGAGACTACTGTGGGGTGGGAGAGATGCAACCAATCAATATGCAGAGTCTATAAATGTACAAAACACTCCCACACCTAAGGCTTAATGACAAATGCAGAAGATGGGAAATATATAGGAGCCAGAAGATCAGGGACTTTAGTCTCAGATTGTGATTGTGTCTCCTAGTAATATCAGAAGCCCTACTTGAAATATTGTTGTCATCCTTAAACTTTAATGATGTAATTCACTATAAATGAAGATTTTACTACAGAGATTTCTCATGTAAGAGTTCATTCTGCAGTAGTAGAATTTTTTAAAGTGTAAAATAACTATTTGTAAAATATGCATTTTCTGTCATTTATTTCTTCAATTAAGAAATGCCAGAAATTGGTGAACATCTATTTATTTTGATTTTAAACCTAATATTTCTTCAAATTAGGAGAAGGATTTCAAGCAGCTTCTGACCCATAATCAATGACATTTTCTTTACTTTATGTCTTTTTTCTATTATAAGAAATATGCATAAAATATAATTGTGTAGCAAGAATAAGAATAAGAGTAAAAATCCCTTTGAATTATTTCTACTCTGAAATAGTAAATTTAAATCCTCATGGCTTTGAACACTGTAGCTTTACATTTTAATAAAAGAAGAATGGAAAAATTATAACTTTACAAGTTTTGTTTCTGTTATTTCAGCCTCATTTCAGCAAAGAAATGAAAGGACAAGACTAAGCCTTTTTGACAACATTGGTCTGGAAGATGTAATGCTGAAATTTTCTACAGCTGATAAAGGGGAAATTGGCATAGTCTGCAGTTAGTGTAAAGATGAAAACCATTAGCATTTAACATTGCCTCACAGAATTATGGATGACATGCTTAGCTGGTATAACAACAAAAAAAATGCATGTGATTCAATAATTACATTATTTCACATATTGGAGTTTGGATATCACATTTTACAGCCTGAAAAAAATCTCCAAAAATAGCCATAATGGACTAAATTTGTAAATTAAGTAATAGTAACTTTGTAAAATTAATTTGCAGGCTTGCATAGTTAAACAAGGGAGTGTAACCATGTCTCAGCTATGCTCTGATGATTTGTCTTAAAAAAAAAAAAAAAATATATATATATATATATATATATATATATATATATATATATATATAAAACTTGTAAACACCTCCTTGCATATGCATAAGAGTCTTAATAGAAATAAGAACTTACTGGGGGAGTCTGGAGAGATGGTTCTGAGTTTAAGAGCACAGCTGCTCTTCCAGATATTCTGAGTTCAATTCTTAGCAACCACATGGAGGCTTACAACCATCTATAAAGAGATCCATTGCCTTCTTTTGGCCTGCTGACATACATGCACGTGCAGGAAGAACACTGTATACATTAAATTAAAAAATGGATAAATAAAGAAATCTAAAAGGAAGGAAAAAAAGAACTTAGTTTTGTTTTTGTTTTTTAGAAGGAAATAGAAACTAACACACTAACCCTATCGTTGGTGCCATTTAAAGTAAATAATTATGAAATTTGACTTTATAATTATTCTAATGTCTTAGAAACCACTAGTTACCTGTATTCAAACCACATCAATTAACTTAACAGCAAGTGAGACCAGTCAAGTGTCAATACTGAAAATGTTCTTAGTACTACTGAGTGAAATGGAGGAAAACCTCATTGCACAAATAGAATTTTATGAGAGAATTAGTGATACCAAGTTATCTACTGTCCCTTCCTCCTTTTCATGGATATATAAAATAGGCACAGGCTTAAAATTGTGTTTACTTTTTCATCATATTTGAATTTTCTTCTCACTCAATGTGTAATTTCCAGGTTTCATGGTTTTGATATGGTTTTGTTCTTTCTAGGAAATCAGATGGACTCATGTTAGATTTACTCGGGAACACAGATAGTAAAAGACAATTGGAAAATCCCAATGATATTTTTGAAACACATTTCTCATCATTACTAATAATGGACTATGGTGATATATTTTTTATGATATAATAAACAACTGGCAATAGAAATGCAAAGCTAGCCACAGCCAAACAACTAGGAAGTGGTAACACACCTATTATTCCAACATACTTGCTAGGCATAGAGGCCAGACAGTCTGGGCTTGCTTTTAATCGCAGAATTCAGGAGACAAATGCAGACAGAGCTCTGTTAGTTCAAGGCCACATTGAACTATACAAAATTGATTCATCATAAAAGAATGTTGTGCCCCAATTCTGAACCCGCCAAAACCACCCAGAGACTGTATCTGATGCAAAAGCAAAGAGACTTTAATTTCTACGAGTTAACTCAGGTTCCTTCATCCATCCAACACAGTAGGTGTAGTAGGAAGACCTTGAGCAATGGTGAGGCAGAAGCATGAGGAGGACCTATGTTCTCCTAGCAGCATAGGAACATTCTCAGGATTGGTGCACCTCTAGGCTTGGGCAACTTGTCCTGTGTTGCTTGGTCAGCTGCAGCTGCAGTAAGACTATATGCCTAGAGGCCCCCAGGGTAGTTGCAACACTCTGTATTCTACTGTTATTGGTAAAGCACACCCAAAGCCCACCAGCTATCTTTTGATTGATTCCTTGCCACATCTGCTTTCCTAGTGACTAGGGCAAAGTTGGGCAACGTTGGGGTCATAGCACATCCTAATTAGTCAGTGGCCTAAATCTTGGAGTTTTTCTCTAGCCTGTCATGGCTGCCAAAGCAGCAGGCTGGGTGATGGCCTGAGGCCTTCAAGAGAAACAGCTCACACAAAGGTGATCTCAGCACTTAGGATCACCTGTCTTTAATCCTGCACTAGAGAGGTGGAGACAGAGTGATATGGCTGGGGGAAGAAAGTAATATAAGGTGGGAGGACACAGGAACTTAGAGGATTGCAATCTGAGGTGGATAAAATTGCACTCTGAGGATTTGTGGAGACCATATCACCCATTTTGGTCTAAAGTAGAGGTAAGAGCTAGTGGCTTGGTTGCTTTGTTTATCTGATCTTCAGCTTGTTTTACAAGATCATACACAATATGTCACCACAATGGACAGTTCTGTGATTATTTGTGATTCAAGAAATATCGAAATTTTCAAACTCACTCATGTCCATTATTATTATACTTTGTGGGTTTTTTTTTGGAATAAAATGTTCATAATAGTTAGTTTGTATATGCAAAATAATATGAAGGCCATTTACTACACTTCAACAAGGTAAAATTCATACAAAACCTACAGTTTGATTTGGCATTGAACTTAAATAATTAATAAATGAAATTAAGATGATTTAAATAACCTTCATAAAAAGTAGCATAAATTTTTAATTTTACAAATGAAAGTATAACTATTCTTGTGTTCATTAATTAATCCTGATGCAATAATTAAAAATTCAAATATTTTGAAATATATCACAAATATACAATATACCTATGTACTTAACTAATAATATTTTGAGTAATATAGTTTTCTATTGAAAGTCTTACTTTTTTCAGATTACATTTTGTGACACCTATGTTTATCACAGTTATACTTTTTCCTATAGATGGGATTAGAGAAATTTATAGCATAAAGAAAATTTATTACTTAAATTGAAGATGTCTTATATTGAATATAAATTTGAACTAAAGAAAACAAAGGCATACTATTTGATACTGGGGCACATTCTAATACCATTACAGAATTTGTTTCTACCATTGAAAAAAACTGGAAAACATCATTTTTTAAAACAATGTTTTTTTTTTAACCAATCAAAATTTCTTCTTCCTCCCCTCCTCCCAATCTTCCCACCTTCTCTCCTCCTTACTCCCCAACTACTCCTCAGAGAGGGTGAGGCCTCCCTTGTTTACTATGTACTTTGCCTTACAGAAGCTTGTTAGTTTCAGAAGGTCCTATTTATTGATTGTTGATGTCAGTGCCTGTGCTAGTGGAGTTATGTTCATGAAGTGATCTCCTGTACCAAATCATTCAAGGATACCTCCCAATTTCTCTTCTAAGAGGTTCAGTGTGACTGGATTTATGTTGAGGTTTTTGATCCATTTGAGCTTAAATTTTGTTCATGAACAGGACTCCTGAGCAAATTAAAATCACTGGGGGAGAGGAGAGGGAGGTTGAATAAAGATACTGGGAGAAGAGTATTGAGGGAGGAGAATAAGAGAGATCAGGAAGACTGAGATAGGGGAGGAATTGAGGGGAGCAAATAATAGAGGGAGCCATAATAGGTTTAAAGATAAATCTGACACTAGGGAAATGTTTAGAAATCCACAAGGATGACTCCAACTAAGAATTTAAGCAACAGTGGAGAGGCTACATTAAATGTTCTTCCCCTATAATTAGAATGATAACTTCCTTAAATGTCATTCTAGAGCCATCATCCAGTAGCTGATAGAGGTACAAGCAGGCATCTATAGCTAAGCACTGAGCCATTATCCTAAAATACACTTATAGAGAGGGGAGGAAAGAGGAGCAAAGGAATCAAGACCATACTGGAGAAACTTACAGTACCAATTGACCTGAACTAGTGAGAGCACACAGACCCCAGTCATAGAGCTGGAGTAACTGCATTGGTCTGAACCTAAAGCTCTGTTAGGAAGCCTGGGTTACCATCCTTGAGGAGTAGGTAGGGGTGGGTGGGTTGAGGTGGTTGGCAGGGGGGCCTGAGAGGATGGAAGTGAGAGTGAACAAGGGGGATTGATATGTAAAATGATTGTGTCTAAATAAAAAAAGATAAAATAAAATAAAAACATTATGTCCTTTTCATGTCTCCACTTCTCCATTTTTGATTTACTTCTCCCTCAGATTTCTTTCCATGTAAACTTCATTAACGTCTCCCTCACTATACATGGCCACTATGAAAGTGGATGAAGTGATGCATATTCAGGATCTCTTAGAAAATCATGATAAAGGCATACATTAAATGCTATCCCTAATGACCCCACTCCACTCTGCTCAAAAAGCCAGATAAATATCACTCAATGACATATATATGTGTGTGTGTGTGTGTGTGTGTGTGTATATATATATACATATATATATATATATAAAATATATACTCAGTTAAAGTAACTATTTTTTGAAAAAGGAAACTGTAAAGGTTATAATATGATAACCATATATAGCATTTTTGTTTAATATATACATATAAACTTGTAGAAATATTATTTACTTTATATAATTATCCCACTGATTACTGGCCTACTACATCTGAATTTAAGGCCAAATCTAGAAGAAGAGATGAGCCTGTGTTTGTAAAGTAGCATTTCATGTTCTTCAAAATACATAATGCTCACCACCCTTAGATTTATTTACCACTGGCCTGAGGTAATCCTGGTCACAATGATTTTAGAGGCAATATAGAATTTAAAAAATGCCTTAAATTATTATTAAGTGTTATTCACAATAGAAAAACTAGTCTCAGCCATCTTGCTCTGTTTTGCCATGGTTGTGACCATTCCTTTGTGTAGCGAGTCCATGACATCCACACTCTACAACTTCAACAGCTATCTCAGCCAGAACAATGGCTTTAGTGTCGTGTTTGTTTTCAAATATTTAGGATCCCATGGTGATAAAACTTCAGAGTAATTCTACTTACCTCAATTTCTCAAGTACACATTGTGTCATATTAGCTTACCACAAGACAAGGTACATACATACAGAAAAATGTTTTTCAAGGAATGGAAAACTAACTCAAATACTTTTAATGTAATATTATTAATCTCTTATTGAATCTAGATAATAATTTGCATTTTGCATTAGTTGGTATTTGCAATATCGAGGATAGTAAGAGTAAGATTTATCAGTACCTAGGGTTTCAGGCATCCATACACTTTCTTGGAATCAGCCTCTATGGAGTGACTGTTTGTCTAGAGCCCCTGTATATTTCCAAAGTAGTAATTATCCTCCCAATATGTTCAATTAAATACTAAGCATATTTCAGTATTCCATTATATTTTCAACAATGTCTGTAGTGACATAAGCACAAAGATCTAGAAAGATGAGTTGATACATAAAATTAACCATCACAAATAATCTGCTATTTTCTTGTCTCTAAAGTCAAAAAGCATCTTACCACTGGATATGATTTTCTCATGTGATGTCCATTATTTTTATTTCAGTAGCTTGATTATTAAACATGTTTTATATTTCTCAAAATATTGTGATTCTCAAATTGGTACTTTTATCACTTAATTAAAAAAAATATGAGTCTGCCACAACTTTAACTTCCTAAGAGATTCCTTGTAGATAGAAAATATTAACCTCTGTTTTACAACAAGAAATCAATTATTCATTTATGTTTCCTGGTGCATATAATAGTATATTTCATTTATTTCAATAATATGAGAACTTTTATGCTGTTTTACTGTTCCATTTTTACCTTTAAAAAATTATATGTATGAACTCTGTATATTCATAAATTTCCCAAATCTCCTCACTCCAGTTTGTCCTCTATCTACCTTCCACTCACTAAAAATTGATGACCTCATTTTCTTCTTCATTATTAATATTACACACACAAAACAAACAAAAGACAAAAGCAAACAAACAACACCCCACAACTTATTCCGGCTAACCTTTTGGTATTGGATAGCCAATTAAGAGATTGTCCCTGGAGAAGACTGATTGTCCTATCTGCAGTTGTAAATTGCTTCCAGTGCTTAATCTAGAGTTAAGTGCTTTGTGAGATTTTTCACTATCCAGTTGGTATGTCAACTGGTAATCTCATTGTTTAGGTCTTAATTGGGTAATCTCATTGTTGATGTTTCTTATGGGCAGTTTGTCTGTCAAATATAGAATACAGCATTTAACAGCCCATGCCCTAGTCCTTTGGTGTTTGCAATCTGCCTAGCTCTATTTTTTTTCTGTGCAATTTTCAAGAGGCTTAGATGTTAGGATTTTGCTGTTAAGTATCACCAAGAGGTAGAAGCTTCATTGTCAGTTCTCTGCATTTCTTCCAGGCATGAATTTGAAATGATTTCCAAGTGTTGAAAATTCTTTTATGAAGGGTAAATGTAAGGAGCAGTTACCCACCACCCTGGTCTCACAGCCATGTCAGCCTCAAATAAAACAAGGAGACACTATATTAGAAATACAGCTGTTGGCCAATGGCTAGAGCTTCTTATTGGCTAGCCCTGTCTTAACTATTAACCTATTTCACCAATCTAAGTGTTTCCACATGGTCTTATCTTACTGGAGAGAGGGTCCAGGACCTTTCCTCTCACGTCCTACATCTTGACTCTTCTCTACTACATCTCTCAGAATCCTGCTTTTCTCCTAGTCCTGCCTATCTTGCTTTCCTATTAGCCAACAGGGCTTTATTCATTAACAAATAATAGAAACATATTTACAAAATGACATCTCCCATCATCTCCTCTTTTCTGTTTAAATAAAAAGAAGGGCTTTAACTTTAGCATAGTAGAATATATAACAAAATAATCATCAAATAAGTTAACAATATTTAGTCCATTAACATGTAGCTTGATTTAAAGAAATTAATCTATCATCTACCCAATCTTTTTGAGTCTAAAGTCTTATATATAACTTATCTTTAATCCTCACTAAGAAAAACTATAACCATAACTATCTTTCTTCAACTCCATCAAAGGCCACAGAAGGATAGTATATAAACTCTTGAAATGACAGAGACATGATGATACCTGGACAGTCATCCAAAGTTATGTTATAATTTGGCTCACCCATCTTCTGCCTATAGACCATAGGCAGAAGACTCCTCAGTAAAGCAGGGAACTATATGTTGTCTACCTGTATTGGCAGTTTGTCAGTCACTTTTCTCTGTGTCCTGCTGAATGTCTGGCAGATTCTTCCATGAAGAAGGAACCCTGTAGCAGCACTGTCCATCTTCTTTCAGCAGTCATATATATATATATATATATATATATATATATACATATATATTTCTAAAAAAGAGTGTTGTCTAATGAAACTTTATTTACTGATAATTATTTTTGAGATTTATTTGTTTATTCATGTTTATGTATAGGACTGCTTTGTTGCAATGTATGTATATGCACAATGTACATGCCTGCTTCCTACAAAGGCCAGATGTGTGTATTAATTCAAATGAACTTACATAAGACTGAGAGCCACTGTGTAGGTTTTCAGAAATGAAACCCAGATCAGGAAAGAGCAACAATTGCTCTGACTTTGACCTGTGTAACCATCTTAAAACTCCCAGATGATTATGTTTCTTATCAAATAAAGTATATAATTTTATATACATAGGCATTTTTCTATTAATTGTTTCAAATCATTGCCACTTTATATATGATAAGCTGCTTTGTATGCTCTAATGACAGTATTCAAAATTCTGTTTCAGCTGCAGAAAGACAATACCTTTGCATTTTGTCCTCATTTCTGAAAATATTACGGAAATGATTTCCTGGGATTTTTGAAAAGCAAGGTGTCCCACGTTACTCCAAAGACTATAGAAGAGAGATGTTCATCACCATTCCTCAAAAGCACAGTTCTAACCATTTTACTTAGTAAATATTGTAAGGCATTTTATTATAATGACACTTTACAACAAATTAGCCATAAAGAGATAGGAAGGGATGATTATTTTTATTCTTCCCAAATTGATAATGCTCATTCCTTAAATTTTGTACTTTCCAATCAGTTTTAACCAGAAACAGTTTAGATCATGACAAATGTAATAGTTTTACAAATTACTTTTGTCTTTGGAATCAAATAATTTAATTTGGAAATACATCCAAACTGTCTATTAAACTTTACTCTACTAAAGTATAGGGATTCTGGTTTAAAATATGCCTATTTGCCACTGTTAGACTTTGAGAATAAAATGAAAAGTGGGTGTGAAAATCAAATTTTAGCATTGCAACATGAAATACATAGTTAAATTCTATAATAAATATTATGTTTGATGCATGTTGACAAAAAACACATATGCAATTCATTGGAGGCATTTAAGTAATTTTCGTTAAAACTGTAGCTAAGGAAAGTTGATACATAAAAAATAACAAACATGTCATTTTACCATCATTTTGAATTAATGGCTGAGAAGTAAACCTTAATGAAATGAATGTAAATGAAATGTGAAATAATTAACAAGCCAGAAATTTTGTATTAAATCTGGCTATACAGCAAGCAGAATAACCCAAATTATGTAAGGAGTAAGGTTTTTTCTGCCCGCCACCTGGTCTGGTCCTGCCGCTGCTCCAGCCCCAATTAACACACAAAGACTCTGTATTTGATATAATTCTGTTGGCCCATTACTAGTTTCCTATCAGCTAGCTCTGTTTTAATTATTAACCCATATTTATGTATTTCCACGTGGTCTTACCGAGAGCGGAGGAATGAAGGTTCTGTTCTTTCCAGACTCTCCATGTTGACCCCCCCTTCCTCCTTCCTATTTCCTCCTTGTCTCCTAGTCCCTCCTATCTTCCTTTCCTATTGGCCAACAGTGCTTTAGTCATTAACCAGTATGTGAAACATATACAGAATGACATCTCCCATCACTTAGCCATGGTAAGCTACTTCTATAATATAGATCAGAACCTCCCATTGCCTTTTCCCTTAACCTCTTTTACTTTTTTTACTCTCTTAAATGCTTCAATGACATTACTGTGTTTTACTTGTATACTAACAGTTGATCTTCAACTATATTTTCATAAGACTAAAATATAAATCAAATCACTTTCAGTTGTATTTATCAATTGCATCATAGCTTTATATTAATACTAAAAATATCAAACTTAACACATATAGTAAAGTGCTTCATAATTTTTTGTTTCTTCTTAATATTCTTAAATAACCTGCAATGCTAGACACTGTGTGATAATTGTTAATTTTATCATATCCTTCATGTGTATTTCATATTTTAGCTTTTATATCTATTTTATTGGCTTGATAAAAATGTAAATTTGAAACACAGACTTAACATCTGCTTTAAAATTAGTTTGAATTATAGCATTAATAGTGTGATTAAATATTAATGTTTGGGGTTATTGTGTTTCTCAATATATCATTCTTGTTAGGCAATATTTTAAAGATAATAATGTATCTACAGAGCAATGTCTAGTTTCCAATTGGTATTTTCATAGTCTCACTTGCTGATTTTGCAAATTAGCACAGATATAGAAAAATGTATGATTTGTCTTAAAATCTAAACGTTTTCTACAACAATCCCACTCCTGGGTGTATGTTCCAATGAAATGGAACTCAATATGGTAAAGGCCTGTCTACATATCTGGGTTTGCAGAGTTGGCCAGAATAGACAACATGTGGACTCTGATTCACACAAGTATCTTTTAAGGGATATGTGAATTCAAAAGAAAATGATATATTTAAACAATGGAATTCATTTAAAATGTTCTGATATGTATTTGAAATTTGAAGGCATGGGCCTGATAGAGTAGACTGGGATGGGTCAAGCTTTAGAATATGGGGGAAGTCATTGGCCCAAGAAATCAAAATACAAGTCAGCTTCTCATTTTTACTACATATTAAAAATTTTGTGTAATATGGGATGATCACATTCACTTCTCTCTCCCTGTTCCAGGTACGTCTCTTTCCTTATACACTCAATTTTATCTTCAGCATTTATTTTTTTTTTTTTTCGCGTTTTTAAAAGCCAATCCAGCATAGTTGGCACTGCCCTTTTCCTCAGCTATATATCCTTTCATATGAGTATGGTTTACCTACCAATTTCTATATACTTAAAGGAAACTCCCTGATTTGAGCATCTATTATAGATTGCCAAAAGCTTATAAGCTCGGGGCCCACTTCTCTTCTCCTGGCATGGATTTTGTCTGGCTTGAACATATGAATGTCTTGTGAATGCTGTTAAAACTGCTTATACACCTGCCCTGTGTTGTTTCAAAGACACTGTTCCCTTGCAGTAGCCATTAGATGCATACATAAATGTATCTTTTGAATTTACTCTTAATTATTACTCCTATTCAGTTTTATCTATATTTTTCTTTGTTGTATCAATCTTTCTTACTTTCATGTCACCAAAACTGTCTTGTGTTAAATAATCAGCTACCTCCATGACAACTTCTAAGAATCATAGAGTTGCACACAGACCTAGCTTTTATTTTATAAACCAAACTACAAAGCATGCATGTGTTATTGAACACATACAAAATAAATTTTGTCTCTAAATCTCAACTCCAAAGAACAGTATGTTCAAAGAGACATTGTATTCTGAAGCTAGATTTCTGTTAAAAAACAAAAAACAAAGAAATCAAAAAACAAAAAAGCCATTCCAGACAAGGGAAAATGAGACTCAGTATTCAGGCTGAAGACATACCATAAGGCAACAGACATACACTAGACAGAACAGGTTGTCCAAGGGAAAGGAGGCTAACTTCTTTTATTATAAGTGATTTTTTTCATTTTACATACCAACAACAGTTCCCCTTGACTCCTCTTCTTCAGCTCCCCCAACACAATCCCCCATCCACTCCTCAGAATGCCTCCTGCAAATTAAAATAGTCTGAGATAGCATTTTACACCTGTCAGAATGACTAAGACCAAAACACTGAGGCTAACTTCTATTCTGTGGATAAGATTAATGATTACGAGTTACATTTAACTGACAAATCCCCAGGATTTTGCTATACTTTTACCTAAAAACCTGGGAGGAGATTAGAATAGTTGCAAACCAGAGGAAGATCAAGGTCTACTAAAATCTGATGCCTAGAACTGGGTGCTCTTGTGGTTTGGGGTTGGAGTAAGAGTTCAGTCTCAAATCTACCTGTTTAAAAGCAGAAGGACCATTCCACAGAGAAGGATATTAAGGGACTCAAAGCATAAGAGAATAAATGAAAAGTAACTATGAAAATACGTGATGGCTTTAGAAATTCCATAATAAATCCCTGCTTTGGTGAAATCCATACAGAAAAAAAAGGTAGGTTCTACACATAATACTGAGAAAATATACTTCAAGTGTTTGCAAAAATATGTGTGTGAACAAAGAAAAAAAAATAGAAACCCTTGTCAGAACACTTTTCTGTATCAGGTGCTCAGGTGCTGTTAAAGTAATTCTTTACAAGAATAAAGGGAGTTATAACATTCTTCAAGAGAAAGAAAGAGAGCCAGGAAAAAACAAGAACAATAATATAGCAAATATGATATAGGTAAAAATCGTGTATGAGTATAGTAAGCATAAATGCTGTTAAACTCCAAAATGAATGTGGTAATAAAAAGGAATGTATAATTAGAAATTTAACATGAGTAAATATGAATTTTAAATATTTGAATAGGCCAAGTCAGAGGAAATTGTTCAAAAATAAAACTACAGATATAAACCAAAGTGTAAAAGAAATGACATAAACTTCAATGTACTAACATTTCAAACAGAGAAACTAAGATTTTTAACAGTTTATGATGTTTATCTAAGGATTTCTTGCTCTTATATATGAGAATATAGAAATGAAAGATGTTGAAATATACCACGTGTATAGTATCCATGAAAAACTGGTGTAGTTCTTAATATATAACATAGATACTACCTAATTTAATTCCTCTGCATATAAACCAATAACTACTCTGCTAATAATCATAAAGTGCCATTATTTATTAATTGTTCAATAGGTTGTATTAAAATGTATTAAAATGTTATCAGAACAGCAGAATGGACTCTTTCCTGAGTCACTCATGCCTGTAGTCCTTGCCTGACCAACTAAGTTTTCTTTTGTTTAATCCTCAAATCTTTCAGCAAATGTGGCATTTTTGCTTGTAGCATTTCTTAACAGTCTTCAGCTACCACTGAAACTCAGGATGCTTTCAGCCTTTTCTTATAGCCACTTTCAGGCTAACATCTCAGCTCACAGCCATGAGATAGTTCTCTGATTCAGAGGAGCTTAGCCTCTCACTGACATTGCCTGCAGATTTGGTAAATTAATTGAATATTCTTAAAGGAAGGGAGTAGTTAAAATAGAGGACTTTTCCCCACACTAAAAAATGGAAAGCACTATTAAATTGGAGAAAACCAAAACTGTGTATGATTAGAGATGGTTTAAAAATTGAACATGAAGGGATAATTAACTTAACTGTTTTTGTCATACTGTTGTTACTTTGATAAAGTTTGTCATTAATTTGATAATTCTTGGTTTATCTCTAAAAATGTTTGTTGATATATTCAAAACCAGAGTGAGAAATTACATTAAAAAATTCAGCATTTTATTTTAAGGTTAAAAATTAACACTCTAAGGTCTTAAGTTTACTTCCAGTAACCACACAGGAAGTGGCTATGAAGGAGATTCTATAAGAGCTACTTGGAAGCCTGTGACAATATTAGGTTTAGGGAAATTTAAGGATCTTGTAGTCTCATATGGCATTCATTCATCATTTGTAAAGCAGGTAATAAACACATGGTCTGTTTTTAATAGGGTTATCCTATACATTGCAAAGATTTGATTAAAGTTGTCTAAAGCCTGGACCACTATTACAATGGACTTAATAATTCAGAGAAGAGGCTAAGAATATTGAGTCAAAGTGTAAAGCTAGAGGTATAGATATCTCCTAAGGTCATATTTGGAGAAGGAGATTTTGCTGCTTTAGAAAGGCAATGTCAATATGATGATAATCTCTTGGGGTTAATCCGTTCATCAACTTTGAATGCTTGAGACAAAATTGGAGAAGGAGGAAAGAAAATTGAATAATTTACAAAAGTCATACAGGGCCCAAAGGATGCACTCATGGACTTCTTATGAAGACAGTCATTAGGAGTCAATTGTATGATAACAGGCTCACATATTACAAAAATAATTGAAACAATGGCTTTTGAAAATGCTAAAGACCAATGTCAGTCTTTTGAAAGCAAAATCAGCACCTTTAGAGGATTGGATCAGAGATACATTTAGTATTGAAGCTCATGAAGATACATGAGCAGGACAGGTGTTTTCAAGAGGTTTAAAGAAAAATCAAAATTTCAAATGTTTAAATATGGCAAACAAGGTCACCTGAAAAGGAATTGTAAACAGTTTATTTCTAGAAATAATTATTTATAAATATAATTCATGCAGAACATCCCTCCATTCTGGATTAAGCAAAAAGTATGGCAAAAGTAGGTAATGGAAAAAGCAATTTAAGTACTCCTTTACCTTCAGTAAATGCCTTGTGGGACCACTCAATAGCTCCTATGCCAAAAGCAGTTCATTCATTTTCTGTCACTCTGGATGAAACTCCTTCCTAGAAAAATTAAATAACCTAATGAGTAGGTATATTGTTCTGAATGAAACAAGAGCTTAAGAAGCTCAAATAAAAATTCCAGGAGTTGTAGAACAAAACTGATAAGGATTAGATTAGGAATCTCCTCAAAGTTACTGTTGGTGGAACTTTTTTTTTTTTTTTTTGTCTTTCCCGGTAAATAAAAACAAACTTCTTGAATAATTTAAGACCTTTGGACAAATAAACATCCAAAGAAGAAGTGAGAAGTACCCGGAAAAAAAATTATCAAAAAAGAAATTATTTGACCCAATGAAATCTGAAGCCTCCAAAACAAAGATTGAATCCAAGCTGGGTGGGGATTACCCATGCCTTTAATACAACCACTTGGGAGGTTTAGGCAGGTGAGGCAGGTTGCAGGTAGATCTTAGTTATTTTGGGCAAGCCTGACTTACAAAGTGAATTTTAGGACAATCAAGACTATTAAAATTGTTAAACCAGATAGAGAAACTCTGTCTTAAAAACAAACAAAAAAAAAAAAAGCAGGAGGAGAAGGAGGAAATTGAAAAGGAAGAAAAGAAGAAGAAGGAGAAGAAGAAGAAGAAGAAGAAGAAGAAGAAGAAGAAGAAGAAGAAGAAGAAGAAGAAGAAGAAGAAGAAGAAAGAAAAAGAAGAAAGAAAGAAAGAAGGAAGGAATGAAAGGAAAAGAAAATTGAACCCCACAACGTCACAATGACAAATTTCCTGAAATATTATAACATCATTATGATGAACAAATAAAGAAGACTCCAGACTACAAACTGCTCAGAACAGTTTCAAGGAGGTCATCTGAGATGAGCCAGCCCCACAGACACTACTCAGAACAATTAGGATATGGCTAGCTGCAATGATCCAGCCTTACAGACTACATTAACCAGCACTTGATACAAGTCCTACACTTTCCCATTATGCAGGATGTGGTCTCCTATAGACAGGAGGAAGTAACTTTAAGAACAGGAAGTCCACATTCCCAAGATGTAGGGTAGTTGATTTTTGAACATTTAGTTAGCGATGGCTATTTTTCAATATTTAAGGAAATGTTGTTGGTTAAAGTCAGGAACAAAGTTGAAAAAAGGGGATTAGATTTAAGGTTTTTGTTTGTTTTTTTTTTAATAATGATGCAGATATTATAGGGTAGATTATTTAATCTACTCTTGAAAAGAAAAAAAAAGGGAGAATACAGATATGATAAGAAAAAAGGTAGATTTCTGATTCTACGTCTAAAAATTGTAGATATGGTAAGATAAAAAGTATATTATTAAATATTCCTTTAAAAAGTGACAAATATTTTTAAATATTTTACATTGGTTTGGAAGTCTGTATATTTATACAAATACCATATATTGATACAAATTTGATATTTATTTGCTAAAACACACTGTACATGCTTTTCTAATCTAGTTCAAGGTATTGTACCTATACAGCTTATTTAATCAATGTAATGCAAATTTCTAGTTTTTGAAAGTTATTATTACCAATTATATAAAACAATAAGAAGATGTATGTGAGTAATTCGTCTCCTATTGCAACTGAATTTATAATCAAATTAGGCATATTTTCAAAGACAAACAGATACATTTTAGAAAGACATATTTCTTCAAACACTTTAGAGATCTCTAAAATATGGTATTTAAAGGTTTTAATAATATATTTTTTAAAAGAAAACGAGACATGTTTGCTCCCAGCAGCACCAATCTACTTAAGAAAAACAATGGGCATCGAAGGAACTCACATGGAGTTTACTTTATTTGTGACAAGAAAGTGCCCTCGTCTTGATTGTTGCTGACATTTTCTTTTCCCTCCAGGTCCTACTGCTTCAGCCCAAAGTGAACACACAGAGATGTATATTATTTGTAAAACTGTTGGTCAAATGGTGAGGGCTTCTTAATGTCTACGTGTGTCTTAATTATTTACTTATAACTACTAAGCTGCCTATTTCTACATGATCTTACCTTACTGGAGAATGTCTGGCATATACTATCCTCCCAGTTCCTCCATTGGTTTCTTTCCTATCTCTCTTTGTGTACCTTTATCAGCATTCTCCTCTTCTCTTAGTCCTGCCTCTACTGGCTATTGGCCAAGCAGTATTTTATTCATCATCCATTAAGAGAAAAATATATATAGAAAGACATCCCCCATGTTTTAATAACATGAAATTGAGACATGTGATGGGCATCAAAGAAACTCACATGGAGTTTACTTTCTTTTTGGCAGAAAGTGCCCTTGCCTTGACAAATTGGACAAGGAGGACACAAAAATGAGTGACTAGGGTAGCCCTTCAGAAAATCTTGCTTCACAGAAAAGTCTGTCAGAGATGCTAGGCTTATAAGATGAAGATGAATGCCACAACATTGCAGAGGAACCTTGGGTGCTGTCCATGTAGCCACCTATTTTTGTCATTTCTTACATTTTTTGGAAGTCTCTTGAATGATTGTACTTCCTAATTACTCAGTTGATATTATTTTCTTCTTAGGTCTCTGAGGGAGCTGAAGCCTAGTTAGTATAATTATAGTTTTCATAATTTACAAAACTCAGAATAGAAACTCACTAAAGATGATAAAGTATAGATGGTTTAAAAGGCATTAAAAGATAATTTGATAATACAAAATAAAATAGAAAGTAAATTGGGTACAGAATTTGAACCCAAAAATTTAGGATAGATAATAAAGTATTTTCTCTGAAAGTGACAAATAAAAGTGGAATATAAATATTTTCTCTGAATTTGTCAAATAAATATGAACTAGACATACTTGATGAACTTGTTGGCTGTATATAGTGTATATACTTAATTTACTTATTATATATTTCCTTATTTTGATTGTAGCTTTCTTTTGTATCAGACAAAAAAGGAGAATTGTAGTGATATATTGTATTTCTGATTTATTAAAGCTTATCTGAGGATTTTGACAAAGTCAGCCACAAGCCATAGAAACAAGACACACAACTTTAGTCCCAGCAGCCAGAAGCTGGAGGTAGTGGTACAAACCTTTAGTCCTAGGACACAGGATTAAGAGATAGAGGGATTTCAGAGAGTCCACATCACATAGATAAGCACAAGAATGAATCAGTATAAAAGAAAATTATATTTCACACCTTTAATCCCAACTTTAGGGGAGTATTTAAAAGAGAAATAAGGTCAGGGACTCATTTTTTCTCCAGCCACACAGATGAGAGGCAGCACTTTGACACTGAAGGGATTGTGTGCAGATCATCCCTTTTAACCTGAGCGCTAGTGGCCAGCTGCTTTGCTTTTCTGATATTCAGCTTGAAGTTTCAACACCAATGTCTTTCTCTGGGTCTTTTATTAATTCATGTTACATGTTATAATAAGCAACTTCTTGTAAGATTTAGCCATAAGAAAATCTCAACATTTAAGGAAATAGAAAATGATCAGACATGCTAGGATATTTATATTATGATCCCATAGATATTTCTGTCTTCAAAGGAATGTATTCTGGCAGCAGTGTTCAGCATGCAGCTGAAGAAGGCATAGGATATGATAGGGATTTAGATTTGTAAATCCCACTTCATTTTGTTATTGCTGGCTATATGGGCATATTAAATTTGGTAAAATTTTTTGTTTTATATTCATTTTGGTATACTTCATTAGCATGCATGTTAAATATATACAATATATTTAAATGATTATAACATATTTTGAGATAGGTAACTACCCACCAAATCTGCTGAATTTATTAGTAATTTTAATTCTATTTCAAGTGCATACTCTAAATAAGAGCTCAAAATATACATATACACTCCTTACATATATATATAACATTATTTGTTCTCAAAACATTATGTATTTTCTTCTTGCTTTGATAGTTAATTAGAAGGAAAGATAATCACATAATCTGTTTCCAAGTTTAAACTTACTTCCTGAGTTTCTCAGCATATACCACAGGAGCACAGTAGCAGATGAGGAATTTCTGAAACATCCATTGGGAAATTACACATGCTGCACTTGCACATATGCACAAATTCAATGCCAGTCTGTATGAAAAATGCTAGTCATGATTCTAGGAGCCTTGAAAAAAATGTCACCACATATTCATTAAAAGTAGATCAGTGAGCCATTAATTAAAATATAATAAATATATGTTTGTTGAAATTCATTACAATATTGTGTATACACAGAGGCATACAATTTCAAAATCAACAATATCGTTCAAAACTTAACAGAGTTTATTTACAGAAATAGGAATGAATTGCTCTGTTCCTGCCTGCACAGAATCAGGACAGCTATGGGGATCTGGAGTAACAGCTGGCATCCCTAGACAACCTGAGAAGCATCCGTTCTCAAAGAAATTTAGGGAGAAATATTTGTGGAAAAAAAAATGGAATTTCTAGGAATGTTCACATCTGTCCCATATTTGACTGACAAAGTGACACTGAAATCTGCCAAGAGAATCATCAATATTTTGAAGAGAATAAAGCAGATTTTGAGAGAGAATGGAGCATGCAAGCTGAGTGTTCTCAGCAGGGTATTAAGTCCACTGGTTCTTGTGACTGAGACTTTCCCTTGGGCTTTTCCTATGTGGACGAGCCCACATAGACTGATCTTAAAGTAGATTGCAGGGCTCTCAACATTTCTATTCTAGTGTTCTTCACTCAATTTCATGCAATTGACCATATATTTTCCCTATTTAATAAATTATATTCCATGGATTTACATCTGTTATAGTGAACCCACCTAGGCTCCAGATGTTTCTGTAAAGTGCTCAAAGCTTACTTGTGAGTAGTATGTGTCTTTTAGAATTGAGAATTTTGTGTTTTAGCATACTCCTGTGAAACTTTTACTTTATAAGACACTAAAATATTTTTATTAAATTTTTAACCAAATATTTTTTCCATCCAATCAGCTCATTTTTTTATGTGTTTGAGAATTGCCTCTAATTCAAGCGATTTTGAAAAACTGCTCTATTCCTTCATATTGTTGTTTATATTTAATAGGGTTAGGAAAATATCTTGGGAAACTTACCTAATAGTTAATTAAAATGTATAGAAATTTTAAATTGTTAGTAGTGGGATTTAGTATTTTGCCATTAGTTTTTGAATTTTAAAATAAACGTGGGAAGTGTATTTGCAAGCACTTTGCTAATGACCTACTCTCGAAGTCTAAAATCATTGCAGCACCATTAATCTCACTTGACTGTAGAATTTCCCTCTTAGTGGAAATTATAAGAGCTTTTCAAAACTCCTTTTTATGTGAAGAAAGAAGAGGTGTTACAAATTAGCATTTTTCTTTCTTCATATATTTCTGACCATTATGAATGGTCCTAAATTTGAATAACTATTTCCTCTTTTCTAATATTTTCAAGTATTTACATAAACATATGTAATACAATTAGTATTAAATATTTAGGGCATGTTTTATGTAAATTGCTTAGCAAAGTATTCCAAAAACAAAGCTTGTTTGAATCACTTTGGAAATCTTGAGTTCATAACAGTGACAACCCTTTAGGGAAACCACAAATATTTAAACTGCTTTTCTTACTTTATATTCTTTGACAGAATAAGAATAGTAAAAGCAAGGGCTAAAGGACAAGTAATTAGAACTTGAGGATAGCATTGGTATAGTCAAACCTCTGATGGGAAAAGACTGTTGAAGGTTTTAGGAAATAGGCTTAAGCCACAAGCAGAATACAGTAGAACAAGCAATTAAATGGCTTCAGACAGAACACAGTGAGTATCTCTTTTCTATATAAAGTTGCTGTCTCTACTAGTGGAGGAGTCTGTGGTCATAAATACCTTCAAGGAACTACTTCTGCATTTGTAACACCTTCGTAGGGCTGTTTTAGAGGCAATATATCCTGAAAATGTATTATATGGCTAGCAATGCTACATACACAGAGAAACAGGTTTGGTTTAGTGACCTGGGCTTTGCCACTGTAACTGGTACAGAATGCATGCAGTCTTTCACAGGTGAATTTTCACACTGGGCTATGCTTAAGATTTAAGTCTTCATTCTACCAATAGTATCCTCTAACAAAGAAAAAAGAAAGCAGGAACAATAACTTATATGACAAACCTTAATTCAGCTATATACGTTTTCACAGTCAGACGAAGTGATCCAAATATGTCAATTAGAAAACAAACTTTCAAAATGGATCAAACAGCACAACAGAAACTGCATTGTCACTTTACATATAGAGAAGGAAATGTAGAAAATAATATGACAACACATAAAAAAAATCAAGGGTAGCTCTATTAAATTCAGACAAGGAAGATATGTAGACAGGCTAAGTTAGGGATACCAAGGGCATGAGATAATTATAAATGTGTCAGTTATCTGAGCAAACACAGTTATTAATGTACATCTATCTTACAATAAAGCTTTTAAATGCATGAGACTAAAGGCTAATATGGATGGAAAGAGAAACAGGTGAATCCATTATTATAGTTGTAGATTTAAACAGCCCTCTGTCAAAATAGACAACAGCCACCAGCAGAAATTCAGGGAAAGCAGAGTTCAGCTAATTAGCATCCATCACAACCAACATCTCTAGATACCATGTAGTAAATGCAGAGCTCACATTCCTCTGCAGTTCACACAGAGTACTAAGGAAGGCCACACCCTAATTTGTAAAGCAATACTTAATGAACTTGAACTATGAGAAAACTGTCCTCAAAAATAAGTCTCTAAATCATTAACAAAAAGATAACTGTGACTAACAGAATTTATTCAAACCAATCAAAAGAATTTTTAATAATGCAGAAGCCATGAGAGAATTTCAAGTTTTCTGATCTATATGAAAATTAAACATAATTCATTTGAGTTTGTAGGATGCAGGAAAGGCTATGTTCAGTTTTTTTTACAGTGTCAATTATGTTCTATCTTCAGTAATTCAAAAATACAATAAGTGTCTGTTTGTCTGTTTCAGTTTGAAGTTCTTACTATATACTCTGCCATTTTAGACTTTACCTTATCAACGATTCCATTTAATACTTTGTAGGTCTGTCCTTCAGCCTTCTCAAATAAATAGGTGGCAAATAGTTGTCTTATACTTAATCTTAAAATATGTGATTTTAAAGTTTACTTTCACTTTTACTAATCTGTATTTTTATACTCAAGTTTCTTGGATACAACTAAGACTATAATGCTGATGTATTAATCCCTTTTATATTAAATTTTCCAAAAGTTATTTCAAATATTGCTTGCTAACATTCATTCAATTCTTTGAGTTTTGAATTATGAAACCATCATATCGTTATCATAACAAACCTCTCTGTTATCTTAAAACCCATCTACATATTTTTACTTAAATATTTTCTGCCATCTCCAGTCCCTGGCAGTCACTGTTACAAATTCTGTTTTGTGATTCTCATTTCTATAATTCTAAGTGAAATCTTAAAGGAAATTGCCGACTGTGTTGTTTGTTTCACTTTGAACAATGCTGCCATTACACTGTCATTGTTTCTTCTATCATTGAATGATTCAGATTCAAAGTAGCATGATTTATAATCTGTTGAGTTTATCCTGCCTCATTTGTGTTGTGAGAACCTTATGACAGTGTGCTTCCATTTTACATTCTCCTTCCCTTACCCCCATCTCCTGTAGTGAGTATTAATGATTAAATGCTTTTTTACTTGTCCATATATAAGAAATAGTACAATTCTTGATTATACTTCATTTAAATATATAGAAATATATAGTGGTTGTTTAAAAATATAATCAGTACACTGGAACTATTATAAAAGTTATCTATTGATTATATGCCATATTCATTATCAGAAGCAAGTTTTCTTTCTTTTTTTTGTTTATAATGTTAATCACTCTTTATTCTTTTTTTAGTTTATTTTTTATTTTTATTTGACATATTGATCCCAGTTCCCTCTCCCTCCCTTCCTCCTTCCATCCCTCTTTCCCTCTCTCCCACCCTCTCATGCCCCCTGACTACCCACCACTCCCATCTCCCACCTAGATTCCACATATAGGGAGATGCCCTCCAGGAGGGGTCATCTAAATCTGTCAAGTCATTTGGAGAAGGGAATAGGCTTTCTCTCCTGTCTCTGGGTTAAGAAAGTATCCCACCATGGGGAATGTGCCCCTAAAGTCCTTTCATGCACCAGAAATATATCCTAGTTCCACTGTCCGATATCCCTTAGACAGCTCAAGCCTTCTAGCTGAGACCCATGTTCAGGGATCTGAGTAAGTCCAGTGCTGGATCCCAGCTATCAGTTTGATGGGCCCATTAGCTCCTCCTTGTCCATGTCAGCTGTCTCTATATGTTTCTGAAGACTGGTCTCTGCATATGGATTCCAGTTTAATTAAATGTTTAGTTGTGGGTGTTTGCATCTGTTTCCATCACTACTAGATGAGGGCTCAATGATGATGGATAAGTTAGTCATTGTGCTCATTATCAGGGAAGGGCATTTATGGTAGCCTTTCCACTGTTGCACAAATTGTTTGTTGAGGCCAGTGTTGTAGGTCTCTGGACATTTATCTAGGTTCAGTTGCCTCTTCAAACCTCTATTGGCTCCCTCTTTTATTCTCTCCCCTCTCTCTCTCTCTCTCTCTCTCTCTCTCTCTCTCTCTCTCTCTCTCTCTCTCTCTCTCTCTCTCTCTCTCTTCTTTCTCATCTATTCCTCCCCTGACTCAATCTTCCTAGTCTCATGTGCTTTCCTTTCCACCCCTTCCCTAACTCCTAAGTTCCTCTCCACTAACTGTGCCCTACACTCCCCATAGGCTCAGGAGATCTTGTCCTTTCCCTTTCTGTGAGGGACATTATATTAAACTCTTAGAATCAATCCTCCTTGTATCCTAGTTCCTCTGGCGGTGTGAAGTATAAGCTGGTGATCCTTTGCTCTATGTCTAAAACCCATATATGAGTGAGTACATACCATCTTCCTCTTTTTGAGACTGGGTTACCTCATTCAGAATGGTTTCTTCAAGTACCATCCACATGCCTGCAAATTCCAAGATTTCATTGATTTTTTTCTTTTCTGCAGAACAGTAATCTATTGTATAAATGTGCCACATTCTCTTTGTCCATTCTTCAGTTGGAGGGAATCTAGATTGCTTCCAGGTTCTTGTATTACAAATAATGCTGCTATGAACATACTTGAGCACATGTCTTTGTTGCATTATGTGGATCATTTGGGTATATGCTTAAGATGGGAATTGTTGGATCATGAGGTAGACTGATTCCCATTTTCCTGTGGAACCGCCATACTGATCTCCAAAATGGCTGTATGAGTTTGCTCTCCCACCGACAGTGGAGTGTTCCCCTTTCTCCACATCCTCTCCAGCATCAGTTGTCAATGTTATTTCTATTTTTAGCCATTCTGGCAGTAGTAAGATGGTATCTATCTCAAAGTTGTTTTCATTTGCATTTCCCTGATGGCTAAGGATATTCAGCACTTTCTTAAGTGTCTTTAAATCTGTTTGATTTCCTCTATTGAGAGTTCTCTATTCAGTTCTGTACCCCATTTTTTAATAGGGTTATTTGTTGTGTGTGGACTAGTTTATTGGGTTCTTTGTATATTTTGGAGAGCAGTCGTTTGTCAAATGAAGGATTGGTGAAAATCTTTTCCCAGTCTGTGGGCAGACGTTTGATCTTGTCAACTGTGTTCTTAGCCTTATATAAGTTTCTTAGTTTGAGCAAGTTCCATTTATTAATTTTTTTTTTAAATCTCAGAGTCTGTGCTACTGTAGTTATGTTCAGGAAAAGGTCTCCCGTAACAATTATTTCAAGGGTACCTCCCACCTTCTCTTCAAAGAGGCTCAGTGTGGCTGGGTTTATGTTGAGATTTTGATCCATTTGGACTTGACTTTTGAGCATGGCAATAGGCATGGATCTACCTGCAGTCTTCAACACACCATCATACATTTGTGCCAGCACCATCTGTTGAAGATACATCATGTGTCTGTAAGTGTGAAGGTTAATATCAGTATTTTCGATTCAATTCCATTCGTCTACTTGTCTATTTTTGTGCCAATTCTAGGCTGTTTTTAGGACTATAGCTCAGTAGTAGAGCTTAAAGTCAGGGATTATGATGCCTCCTTAAGTTCTTCTATTGTACAGGCTTGTTTTTAGCTATCCTGGGTCTTTTGATTTTCCACATAAAGTTGATTATTATACTTTCAGGGTCAGTGAAGTATTGTTCTGGGATTTTAATGGGTATTGCATTGAATCTGTAGATTGCATTTGGCAAGATTGTCATTTTTATTATGTTTATCCTATCTATCCAAGAACATGGGAGATCTTTCCATTTTCTGGTCTCTTCTTTTATTTCTTTTCTTTAAAGACACAAAGTTCTTGCTATATAGGTCTTTCATTTGTTTGGTAAGCATTACCCCAAGATACTTTATGTAGTTTGTGGCTATTGTAAAGGTGATATTTCTCTGATTTCTTTCTCAGCCTCTTTGTCGTCTGAATAAAGTAGGACTACTGAATTTTTTGAGTTTATCTTATATCCTGCCAGGGTGCTGAAGGTGTTTATCAGTTGTAAGAGTTCCCTGGTAGAGGTTTTTGGGTCACTTATGTAAGCTATCATATCATCTGCAAATAGTGAAAGTTTGACGTCTTCCTTTCCAATTTGTATCCCCTTGATCTCCTTTTTTGTCTTATTGCTTTAGCTAGAACTTCAAGTGCAATATTAATGAAATATGGAGAGAGAGGGCAGCCTTGTCTTCTACGTAACATGAGAGGGATCACCTTAAGCTTCTCTCCATTCAGTTTGATGTTGTCTGTTGGTTCACTATATATTGCTTTTATTATGTTTAGATATGCTCCTGTTAGTTCTGATCTCTCCAAGACTTTTATCATGAATGTGTGTTGAATTTTGTTGAAAGCTTTCTCAGCATCTAGGGAGATGATCATGTGGTTTTTCTTTTTCTGTTGGTTTATATGGTGGATCACATTGATAGATTTTCATATGTTAAAACATCCCTGCAACCCAGGCATGAGGCCTACTTTCACATGGTGGATGATTTCTCTGATGTATTGTTGTATTTGTTTTCCAGTATTTTATTGAGTAATTTCTCATCAATCTTCATGAGAGATAATGATCTGTAGTTTTCTTTCTTAGTTATGTCTTTGTGTGGCTTGAGACCCAAGGTGATTTTGACCTCTTAAAAAGAGTTTGTTAATGAACTTTCTGTTTCTAGTGTGTGGAAGAGTTTGAGGAGTATTGATATTAGCTCTTCCTTGAATTTTTGGTAGTATTCTGCAGTGAAGCCATCTTGCCCTGGGCTTTTTGTTTGTTTGTTTGTTTGTTTTGGTGGAAGATTTTTAATGACTACTTCTATTTCATTAGGGGTTTTAGGTCTATTTAAGGTGTTTGTCTGTTGTTGATTTAGATTTGGTAAGTGATAGTTATCCAGAAAATTGTCCATTTTCTTTGAATTTTCAAATTTTGTGAAATGCATGTTTTCAACATGTGACATGAAAATTGTCTGGATTTCCTCAGTGGCCATTGTTATTTCCTCTTTTCTTTTTTTTTTTTTTTTTTTTTTTTTTATTTTGTTAATTTGCATGTTCTCTCTCTGGTTTTTCATTCCTTTGGATACAGATTTGTCAACCTTGTTGATTTTCTCAGAAAATCAACTCTTTGTTGCATAGGTTTTTTTGTATTTTCTTCCTGGTTTCTATTTTATTGATTTCAGCCCTCAAATTGATTATTTCCTGGAGTCTACTCCTCCAGGCTGAGATTTCTTCTTTTTGTTCTAAAGCTTTCAGTTGTGCTGTTAATTCTCTAATGTGATTATCTTCTGTTTTCTTCATATGGGCACTTAGTGCAATGAACTTCCCTTGTAGCACTGCTTTCAAGGTTTCCCATAAGTGCAGGTATGTTGTGTTCTCATTCTCATTGGATTTTAGGAAATCCTTACTTTCTTTCCTTATTTCTTCTTTGACCCAGGTATGGTGCAATTTTACATTGTTCAGTTTCAATGAGTTTTTAGGGTTTCTGTGATTAGTGTTGTTGAATTCCAACTTTAAAGTATGGTGGTCTGATAAGATACAGGGAACTATCCCATTTTTTTTTTTTTTTTTTTTTTGTATCTGGTGAGATTTGTGATGTCACCTACTGTGTGGTCGATTTTAGAAAGGTTCCATATGGAGCAGAGAAGAAGGTATATTCTTTTGTGTTTGGATGGAATGTTCTATAGATGTCTGTTAAACCCAATTGAGTCATAGCTTCTGTTAGTTCTTTTGTTTCTTTGTTAAATTTCTGACTGGTGATCCTGTCTAGCAGTGAGAGTGGGGTGTTGAAGTCTCCTACTATAAGTGTGTGAGGTTTTATGTGAGGTTTGAGTTTTAGTGGCATTTCTTTTACAAATGTGGGTATCTTTGTATTTGGGGCATAGACATTCAGAATTGAGACTCTCTGCTGGATTTTTTTCTGTGATTAATACAAAATGACAGTCTTCATCTCTTTTGATTGATTTTGGTTTCAATTCTAAGTTGTTAAATATTAAGATAACCACACCTGCTTGATTCTTGGCTCCATTTGATTGAAGGATCTTTTTTCAACCCTTTACTTGTTTTTGAAGCTTAGATGTATTTCTTATACTTAGTAGAAGGATGAATTCTGTCTTCATATCCATTCTGTTAGCCTGTTTCTGTTTATAGGTGAGTTAAGATTAATGTTGAGGGAAAGTAAGGACCATTGATTTTTCATGCTTGTTTGTTTTAGATTTGTTGTTGGCAGTGGTATTGTGAATATATTTGCCCTGCTTTACAGTTGGGTTCTGGTGAAGTGGAATTATCTATTGCATATATTTTGTGAGAGTAGTTAACTTCCTTCTGTTGGAGTTTTCCTTCCACAGCTTTCTGTAGGGCTAGATTTTTAGATATGTATTGACATGAAAATCTGGCGTTGTTATTACATATTTTGTTTTCTCTGTCTAAAGTGATTGAGAGTTCTTCTGGGTATAGTACCCTGGGCTGGCATCCCTGGATTCTTTTTTTTTTTAGAACATCTATCCAGGACCACCTGGCTTTGAGAGTTTCCATAGAAGAATCAGGTGTAATTTTTATAGGGCTGCCTTTATATATTACCTGGCCTTTTTCCTTTGCTGGTCTTAATATTCTTTCTGTATACTGTATGTTATTTGTTTTGATTATTATGTGTCAATGGTTGTTTTTTCTTCAGCCCAATCTATTTGGTGTTCAGTATGCTTCTTGTGCTTTCATAGGCATGTCCTTCTTCAGATTGGAAAAGTTTTTTCAATGATTTTGTTGAATATGTGTTCTGCACCTTTGAGCTGGGCTGCTTTGGCTTCCTCTATTCCTATTATTCTTAGGTTTGGCCTTGTCACAGTGTCCCACATTTTCTTGATGTTTTGTGATAAGGATTTGTTTGATTTAAGATTTTCTTTGGTTGACAAATCTATTTCCTATAGTTTATCTTCAGTGCCTGAGGTTCTCTCTTACATCTCTTGTATTTTCTTGGTTATGCTTGTGTCTGTAGTTCCCTATCGCTCACCCAGTTTTTCTATTTCCAACATTCATTCAGTTTGCGTTTTCTTTATTGTCTCTATTTCAGTTTTCAAGACTTGAACTGTTTCCTTCACCTGTTTAATTGTATTTTTTTTTTCTTCTTCTTGGCTTTCTGTACTTTCTTTAAGAGATTTGTTCATGTCTTCTGTTTTTTTGGTTGTTCTTCCATTTCTTAAAGGGATTTTCTCACTTCATTTTTGATCATCTCTATCATTTTTATAAAGATATTTTTAAGTCATTTTCTTCTGCTTCATATGCTTTGGGGTGTTTAGTTCTAGTTGGTATAGAGTTTCTAGATTTTGGTGGGTTCTTGCTTGTCTTTCTATTGTTAGGTGTTTTCCTTTATTGCTGTCTTCCCATCATTTCTTCTAGTGGGTGCAGCTGGGGTCTCTCTCTCTCTCTCTCTCTCTCTCTCTATCTCTCTCTCTCTCTTTCTCTCTCTCTCTCTTTACCTTTGTTACTCTTCTGGTGTGCTTAGATGGGTCAGATAAATTATTGCTTCCTCAGTGGCTTGTTTTAATCTTCTGTGAGAGCTAGAGTTCAGTTGTTTACTATTCCAGCATGGTTTTATCTCCTGGGTAGATTATCCCCAGTGTAGAAGAGAACCTCCATTCTGTGTACTGCAATCCTTCAACCTTCTGTAGTGTGATCTTTAAGTAATATATCCAATACAGTTTCTGAGATAAATGCATTTACCTAGCTTAGCACAGTAAAATCCTACCTGTACAGAATGTGGGCTCCACCAAAACACTCACAGGGCACCATGTTGAATCTTGAACTTATTACTTAAGAGTCATATATCCCAGTATTTGAAAATTAAAACTCCAGGCTCCTCACAATTTTATTATCTTTCTCCTGAAACTGTCATGACTTTGTGGGTGTATATTTCATGCCTTATTGTCTAAAAACTGCCTGAAGTTGGAAAAGTAAGGAAACAAATTTCTGTCCTGTTGGTTTTGTGCACACATATATAAACACTAGGATGCTTAATTCAAAACATTTGTACTTAATGTCTCAGATTTTTTGGCATGCTTCTAGTTTGTTTATTTTAAGATGACAAGTCTGGAATTGGATACTAATGTATCCAAAGTTTTTTATAAGTGTGGTTTTATGATTTTGTTTATTTTGAATATAGGAATTGGTTGTGGTATTTTTCCTTGAAGATTTCAGGATATTTCAAAATACACAAGGTCTGTTTAACACAGCCTTATTCTGGAAGGTTACACACTTCTATCTTTCTCCTTATACCCAACAGCTACATGTACATGAATTTCTGTTTCCTAATTTTTTCTGTGTGCATATGAGACAAAAGATGTTGAGATAATAATCAATTCACTGAAAATGTTGCTCATGAAATTGTTAGCAGCATTCATATAATATTTCTGTGTTTGCTCTGCTGTAAAATACAAATTGATAGACTAATGTATAAGTAACAAATTATAAAATGACATAATATACATTGTACTGAAAATGTTGTGGGCATACAAAATGTAAAAGGGACAAAGCTTTTATTAGGTCAGATTTATTGGTAGAGATGGTAAGGCAAAATAAATTTCAAATGTGAAGGTTTTATTTCTATGTTTAAAATTTTCATATTTATTGAATTTTCCTCTTCCATTATGGACTAGATTTCCAGTGTTTTCTTTTTTTCCAGTGCTATGACTATATATAAGAACAATATTTTATATAATGTCCTTTTTATCAAATATAACTATAAAGTGTCTATATCATTGATATGCATGCTAGAGAAAATTCCTTAAAGCAACAAGGATTATACTTAAATAATAATCTTAGGCAAGTTACATTAGAAATACTGAACTTCTATGATGACATTAAAGATAATTGAAAATTGAGATCTTATTATTTGCTTACATTTCCAGTGATAAATGAATAAGGAACAGGACACTCTTATCAATAGAAATGTAGCTGTTTACATTTTGAGATACAGGTTTATATACAATATCCAATTCTGTGGTACAGTATGGACATCTGTGTTTTGTGAATTTTTTGGAAATCATGTGGAAGTGCATGATCTGAGCTGTCACTGGCTATTATGTGCAAAGAAACTTCCATTGTAGCAGTGTTAATGACACCAGACTCAAGTGAAAATGAGAGGCATTGGAGGCTTTTTGCAATACCCCCTCACCCCCCCAAAAAAATCCAATATAGACAGTTAGCCATTGAAGAGAGCCATTAGAAATTACAAAAAGAATGATGAAGTGTAGGTCTTCACAACTGATAGCTTTTGGTGTGTGTCGGGAAAGGAATTGGTCATCATTAAAGGACTGGCCACTGGGCGTTTTACCATGCTAGAATGAGTATATAGGTAACACAAATCATACTTGGTACATTTTTTTTCTTTGGTAAGGGAGGGCACAGGGATTGGAAGATAGGCCTGTGGTGAGTGGGAAATGAGTATAAAAGTGTGCACTGTATAAAATTCCAAAACAATCAATAAAAATATTATGTTGGAAAAAATAGTAGGAAAGTAAGCATGCCTTAGATGTATAGTATACTAGCTGTAAACCAACCTTGACTGATGCAGGCACTATTGTGTTCACTGGTCTCAAAGTTTTAAGTTGTATTCATTAAAAAGGGACTGGACAAAAGAAAATCTGACCAAAACTGTGGTAGTAAGTTTTCAAGTTCACGAATAACAAAACATTACAGATCTTTATTTTGATGTCATATTTTATAGGACCCTAAGGGAATTTTTTTTCTTTGTAAATCCAAGGGAAAAAAAATCTACTTGAGGTGAAATACTTGTTTTGAGTAGAAGAATTAGAGAAAATTATCTAATTCTCAGCTCTTTGAGTACAAAATATAGACATTTTTACTTCCTAACATGTTTTATGTCAAAGTTTAGTAGAATTCAGAACATATCTAACTTTTACATTTCACATTCATTCTATTTATGTATGGAAGCTCATACTGTTAAATGTATTTTATTTTGAATACAGTCCATAGCATGAAGTAATAGGACTTAACACTGCAGATATGTTAAGTTTGACCATAGTTTTTTTGTTTTGTTTTTTTTTTTTTTTTTTTAAATTGGTTCTGAGCACACATTGACAAAGAAACTATGTTCATTTTAAGAAGCATCTGAAAGGAAAGAAAACTTTTTATGGAGTGTTTGAAATTATGATTTTCAAAGATGTTTTGCAGCAGTAGCTTACTATGCTCGTTCTTGTATTCTGCAAGCATTGCTGAAAATGCAGGAATTGGAAACTGGCTGCAAAATTAGATTTTTCTAACATGAGCAATGAGAGCTGTCATCAGTCTGATATCTACAGGAAAAAAATGTTTTACCATGGTGTTTTTATATCTCTTGTGAATATTATCTCTGATACTAATATGCAAAGAGTTATATACAAAGTGAACCTGACTTTTGTATATTTTGGGATTTTTTGGTGGGTCTTGGGCTCCAAAATTTCATCCATTGGCAAGATTTTATGAAGAGTATAACTAATTAAAGAAAGCAGGGTGAGCTTCCTAAGCATAGTGTTTGAAATTGCTGTACTGTCAAAATATTTGCATTATTCTGAAAGTGATTTGTAAATTTTTTTTGGTTAATATGGGATTATAACATTTTGTAGACCACTTGCACATTCTCATTACTCAAATAAGATCAAACCTTTCTTGTACTGTGTCCATTTAATATGGTAAGGTAATGTTCTCATAGATGAAAGGTCATCACTTTTAGCTAAATACAAGCTTACTTTTGAAGTTACAAAAATCAAAGCTACTTTTTTTTTCTTTTGGTGCTGTTTTGTTTATGGTTGGCATTTGTGATGTCTTAGATCAAACTCAGGTCACTGGCCCTGATATCAATATATTTTACTTCTGAGACACGTTTATGACTCACAAAATTGCATTCCAATTTGACTTTCTGTATTATATTTGCTACTAACAAACTAACAATTTGCTACTAACAAAAGTTCAGCATTATCACTTTTAAAGAGAAAATGTCAATTTTTATTTTTGAGGTTATTATAAAAGTTTGCTATAATGGTTTCATATACTTCTTAGAAGCTACCTAATACGATATGTGAAGTTATTTATCTTTAATTTTCTTTTTCACTTTAAATAATTCTCTTTTTCTTAATCAGACAGAGCCACAGTGAAGTCCCCACAGAAGAGGAATCAGGCAATTTTTGCAGTTTATGACTAAACCTGAGTCACATTGAAAAACTAACCATTGAGAAAGGTATAAAGAGTGTTGACAAGGACAGAATAGGACTAAGTCATAAAATTAAAGCCAGATGGTTTAAGAACTTGAAACAGCTAAGCATGGTATCCCATGTCTATTAATCTAGCATTTTTACCATTTTAAAATCATGAAGCACTACCATGAAGTAAATAGCAGCAGGTCTAAGCTACAAAGTAGCCAACTGTGCATGACTAAATTTCTTCATTTTGTATTTTTTTTTTTGGTTTTGATTTTCTTTTATTTCATTTTTAGGTGTGTTAAAAATGATTCTATTTATACCAGATGGTGATCAACACAGACCTCAAATTGGTAAAAGTATATAGGATGGGAGTCAGTGGACAGCTCATCACTAAATGGGTTATCTATATCATACTCTTTCCTTCCAGTACCCAAAGATCATGATGAAAGAAGGAATAGAATAATTGTACAAGCCAGCAGCAGAAGATGACTACAACTAAACTATGTTTCTTGATATAGCAGAGAGGTTGTACACATGAACTCTCAATGGAGAGGTGGAGTCTAAACAACCAAAAGAGCCCACGGGTTGTTTAGGGAAGTTAGTTCTGACATCAAAACAACTGGTTCTTATATAGATTCAACTTCACCAGTTTGGAGAACATAGGGTCCTTGCAGTTTATGTGGAAGTCTCACCTCTATTTTTTGATGAAAAGAAAAATAATGATTGTATCATAGAAATAATATGGGGTGGGGAAACGAGGAATAGTGTGCAATACATAGTAAGCATGAGATTATCATATATATATATATATATATATATATATATATGCATATGTATGTTATTTGTGAATTTAACATTCACCATACTATCAATGCTGAATATGATTATTTATTAGTGCATTTTCTTTCTCACATAGTATCTCCTAATTTTGGTTTAAACTCCCTCACTCCTCCAAGTTCCTTTTTACCTCCCCTCCTATCAGGATCCACACCCATTTTGACTCTAATTTAAGAGAACAACAACAAACTTCTAAAGGATCATAATATAATAAATGAGATAAAACAAAACTAATGCATTGGGACAAGACAAAGCAAACAAACAAAAAGACCCCAAGAAAGATACATGAAAGAGATATAGACATAGAAGCCCACTAATTCATATTCTTAGGAATCCTGTAAAAACACTAAACTAGAAGCCAAAATAAATATGCAAAAGATTTGTAGGTTACAAAGAGGTAATAATAAAAAAAATAAATAAAAGTTAGATGAAACTTTTAAAACAGGAAAAAAACCTAAAACAATATTATGAGAGGAGAAGGAACCTCCACAGTTGCCACTAGCTCATTTTGTGTTGGCTAGCTCCTGCTGGGCATGCACCATACCCTTAATAGTAGTTTGTTTCCCTGGTGTGACTCACTAAGAGAAAACAAAAACTTCATTTGCAATGGTTGTCCTTTGAAGATAGTTTCCAGATTAGGGTCAGGGGCAAATAAACACTTTTACTTTCAGTTCTAGAACCTCACCTGGAACAGACCCATGAATGCCATGTGAATGGCTGGTCATTCTCTGTGAGTTCATATGTTTTAGACATGTGGATTTAGAAGGTCTTGTTTTTTTTTTGTCTTCATTTCCCAAATATAGAAATATAATTTATTTATACATCTTGATCATTTTATATATATATATATTTTTTTTTTCTTACTTTACATATCAATCCCAGTTCCCTCTCCCTTCTTCCCTCTCATGGAACCAGACACCACTCTTATCGCCCAACCCCCCCCACTCCACAGAAGAGTGATGCATTCATTCCAAGAGGGATCATCAAAATCTGTCAAGCCATTGGAAGTAGGGAGTAGGCCCTCCCTCCTGCATCTAGGTTAAGGGAGTATCCCTCCATGGGGAATATACTCCCAAAGTCCATTTATGCACCAAGGATACATCCTGGTTCCACTGTCAGAGGACCCGTAGACTGCCCAGGCCTTCTGAGTCCCACATTCAGTCTGTCCAATGCTGGTTTTTCAGCTAACAGTCTCAGGGTTCATTAACTTCCCCTTGTTCAGGTGAGCTGTTTCTGTGCATGTCTGTAGCCTGGTCTTGACCACTGCTCCCTCTCTGCAAATAGATTCATGGAGTTTAGTGCAGTGTTTAACTGTGGATGTCTGTTTCTGTTTCTATCAGCTACTAGTTGAGGGCTCCATAATGGCATATAAGTTAGTTATCAATCTCATTATCAGGGAAGGGCATTTAAGGTAGCCTTTCCACTGTTGCTCAGAGTGTTAGTTGGGGTCATCCTTGTAGGTCTTTGGACATTTCTTTAGATTCAGTTTTCTCTTTTAAACCTATAAAGGATCCCTCAATTATGGTATTACTTTTTTTTTTCTCTTGCCTATTTGTTCCCCAAATAGGTCTTCTCACCTGTCTTTAGGTTAAGGGAGTATCCATCCATGATGGATATGTCCACAAGGTCTTTTTGTGCACCAGGAATATATCCTGGTTCCATTGTCTGAGGTCTCTTACACTGCTCAGTCCATCAAGCTCATACCCATATTCAGGTGATCTGAGTCAGTCCCATCCTGGATTCCCAGCTATCAGTCTGGGGGACATATTTAGCACCTCCTTGTTCAGGATAGCTGTCTCTATGTGTTTCTGAAACCTGGTCTTGCCGTCTCTCTCTCTGCATCTGGATTCTAGGTCCACGCAGTATTTGTTTATGGGTGTATGCTTCTATTTCCAACAGGTACTAGATGAGGTCTCCATGATGTTGGATAAGTTAGTTGTTGATCTCACTGTCAGGGTAGGGCATTTATGGTAGCCTTTCCACAGTTGCTCAAATTGTTACTGGGAGTCAGTCTTGTAGGACTCTTGATCTTTCTTTAGGTTCAGTTTTCACTTCAAACCAATAATGGCCCCCTCTTATGTTCTCTCTCTCTCTCTCTCTCTCTCTCTCTCTCTCTCTCTCTCTCTCTCTGTCTCTATTTTCTGTCTTCTATTTGTATCCAAACTCAGAATTCCTAGTCACAAGTGCTTTCCTCTTCTCCCCTACTCATTCTCCTAGTTCTCTTTCCATTTTCTACCCCCCCAACTTCCCATGTGCTCTGGGGGACTTGTCCCTTCCCTCTCCTGTGAGGGACTTTATATGACTCTCTTAGAATACACCTTGTATCCTTGTTCCTCTGGCAGTGTGAATTATAGGCTTGTGATGCTTTGCCCTAGGTGTAAAATCCATATTTGAGTGAGTACATACCATGTTCCTCTCTTTGTGTCAGGTTTTCCTCATTCAGGATGGTTTCTTCAAGTTCCATCCACTTGCCTGCTAATTTCAAGATTCCATTATTTTTTTCTGCAGAGTAGAATTCCATTATGTAGATGTGCTACATCTTCATTATCCATTCTTCAGTTGAGGGACATCTATGTTGGTTCCAGGTTCTTGTTATTACAAATAATGCTGCTATGAACATAATTGAGCACATGCCTTTGTTGCATGGATGTGGATCATTTGTGGATATGCCTAAGAGGGGAATTGCCAGATTCTGTGGTAAACTAATTCCCATTTTCCTGAGGAACCGTCATACTGATCTCCAAAATGGCTGTACAGTTTTCACTCCCACCATCAGTGGAGGAATGTTCCCCTTTCTCCACATGGTCTCCAGCATAAGTTGTCATTTGCAGTTCTAATTTTAGCGCTTCTGACAGGAATAAGATGGTATCTCAAAGTTGTTTTGATTTGCATTTCCCCAATAGCTAAGGATGTTGAGCACTTTCTTAAGTGTCTTTCAGGCTTTTTGATTTCATCTATCGAGAATTCTTTCTTCAGTTCTGTACCCCATTTTTAATAGGGTTATTTGGTGTTTTGTTGGCTAGTTTCTTGAGTTCTTTGTATATTTTGGAGATTAGCCCTTTGTCAGATGTAAGATTTGTAAAAATCTTCTCCCAGTCTGTTGCCAGCCATTTGGTCTTGTCCACAGTGTTCTTTCCCTTGTAGAAGCTTCTAAATTTGAGGAGGTCCCATTTTTAATTGTTGTTCTCAGTGTCTGTGCTACCAATTTGCCTCCTATACCAATTTTTTCAAAGTTATCTCCTACTTTCCCTTCAAAGATGTTCAATGTGGCTGGATTTATGTTCAGGTCTTTGATCCATTTGGACTTTAGTTTTCTGAATAGTGATATACATGGGTCTATATTGCAGTCTTCTACACACCCACATCCAACTGTGCCAGCACCATTTGTTGAAGATGCTTTCCTCCCCCCATTGTAATTTTTTTAACTGTTTTGTCTAAAATCAGGTGTTCATAGGTGTGTGAGTTAATATCAGTATTTTTGTTTTGATTGCATTGGTCTATGTGTCTACTTTTGTGCCAATACCAGGCTGTTTTAAGGACTACAGCTCTATAGTAGAGCTTAAAGTTAGGGATGGTGATGCCTCCTGAAGTTCCTTTATTGTACAGGGTTGTTTGGCTCTCCTGGGTCTTTTGTTTTAAACCAACAGCCAACATCTAACTGAATGGAGAGAAGATTAAGGCAATTCCTCCAAAACCAGGAACAAGACAAGGCTGCCCTCTCCATATCTCTTGGATATTGTACTTGAAGTTCTAGCTCAAGCTATAAGACAACAAAAGGAGATCAAGGTGATCCAAACTGGAAAGGAAGATGTCAAACTGTCTCTATTTGCAGATGATATGATAGTTTACATAAGTGACCCAATAAACTCTACCAGGGAACTTCTACAGCTGATAAACACCTTCAGCAATCTAGCAGGATGCAAGATAAACTCAAAAAAATCAGTACTCATACTTTATTCAGACAACAAAGAGGCTGAGAAAGAAATCAGAGAAACATCACTCTTACAATAGCCACAAACAACATAAGGTATCTTGAGGTAATGTTTACCTAACAAGTGAAAGACCTATATATTAAGAACTTTGTGGCATTAAAAGAGAGAGATTAAAGAATATACAGAAAATGGAAAGATCTCCCAAGCTCTTGGATAGGTAGTATAAATATAGTAAAAATGACAATCTTCTCAAAAGCAATCTACTGGTTCAGTGCAATCACCATTAAAATCCCAGCACAGTTCTTCACTGACCTTGAAAAGATAATAATCAACTGCACCCTACTTTTCAATAGTGTTATTTGGTGTTTTGGTGACTAGTTTCTTGAGTTCTTTGTATATTTTGTAGATCAGCCTCTGTGAGATGTGGGGTTGGGAAAGATATTTTCCCACTTTGTGTGCTGCCATTTGCAGATAATATGATAGTTTACATAAGTGACTGGAAAACCTCTACCAGGGATATCCTACAGCTGATAAACACTTTTAGGAAATTAGAAGAATAGACGATAACTCAAAAAATCAGTAGCCCTACTATATACACATGATAAAGTGGCTGAGAAAGGGATCAGATCAACATCAAACTTTTGCAGTTAAATAAGGATCAGGATAAACAAATAGGCCGAATAGATGTTTATTCAGGCAGAAATAAATTACAACATAGACAGAGGAATACCAACAAGTTCCACCAGATGCTCTCCTCTCTGTCCATGTCCTGCCAGCAAGAGAGCATTCCCTGGATCCTACTCAGACCTCCTTCCACAGGTCTCTCCCACCCCTGGCTCCACCACCAATGGGCGTGTTCAGTGCCACAGAAGGAGACAAAGTGAATATCCTACTACATCACACTTTATAATAGCCACAAACAACACACAGTATATTGGGGTAAGTCTTACCAAACAAGTGAAAGACCAATATAATAAGAACTTTGTTTCTTTAAAGAAAGAAATTAAAGAATATACAAGAAAATGGAAATACCTGTTATGCTTTTGGATAGGTAGGATAAACATAATAATAATGGCAATATTGTCGAAAGCATTCTACAGATTCAATGCAATCCCATTCAAAATCCCAAAACAACTGTTCCCTGACCTTGAAAGAATAATACTTTGTGTTCAATTTTTTCTTCAAACCAATATTGGCTCCTTCTTTTATGTTCTCTCTCTCTCTGTCTCTGTCTCTCTCTCTCTCTCTCTTTCCTATCTTCTATTCCTAACCAGGCTCAATCTTCCTGGTCGCACATGTTTTCCTTTCCTTCCCCTCATTTTCTCCTACTTCTCTCTCCATTTGCTGCCTCCCCCCCACACTTCACCTGAGCTCTGGGGGACTTGTCCCTTCCCAGTTCTGTGAGGGACTTTATATAAATCTCTTAGAATACACCTTGTATCCTAGTTCGTCTGGTGATATGAATTATAGGCTGTTGATCATTTGATCTAGGTCTAAAATCCATATATGAGTGAATACATACTGTGTTCCTTTTTTTGTGACTGGGTTACCTCATTCAGGATGGTTTCTTCAAGTGCCATCCACTTGCCTGTGAATTTTAAGATACCATTATTTTTTTCTGCAGAGTAGTATTCCATTGTGTAGATGCTCCACATCTTCATTAACCATTCTTCAATTGAGGGGCATCTAGGTTGCTTCCAGGTTCTTGCTATTACAAATAGTGCTGCTATAAACATAGTTGAACAGATGTCTTTGTTGCATGGATGTGAATCCTTTGGGTATATGCCTAAGAGGGGGATTGCCGGGTCCTGTGGTAAACTAATTCCCATTTTCCTAAGGAACCGCCATACTGATCTCCAAAATGGCTGTATGAGTTTGCACTCCCACCAGCAGTGGAGGAGTGTTCCACTTTCTCCACATCCTCTCCAACATAAGTCATCACTGGTGTTTCTAATTTTACCCATTCTGGCAGGCATAAGACAGTATCTCAAAGTTGTTTTGATTTGCATTTCCCTGATAGCTAAGGATGTGGAGCATTTTCTTAAGTGTCTTTCAGCTTTTTTGATTTCCTCTATTGAGAATTCTTTCTTCAGTTCTGTACCCCATTTTTTAATATGGTTATTTGGTGTTTTGTTGACTAGTTTCTTGAGGTCTTTGTGTATTTTGGAGATCAGCCCTTTGTCAGATATAGGATTGGTGAAAATCTTTTCCCAGTCTGTGGGCTGCCGTTTGGTCTTATCCACTGTGTCCTTTGCCTTACAGAAGCTTCTAAGTTTGAAGAGGTTCCATTTATTAATTGTTTCTTTCAGTGTCTGTGCCCCTGGAGTTATGTTCAAGAAGCAGTCTCCTATACCAATTTGTTCAAGGGTACCTCCTACTTTCTCTTCTAAGAGGTTCAATGTGGATGGATTGATGTTGAGGTCTTTGATCCATTTGGACTTGAGTTTTGTGCATGGCGAGAGACATGGGTCTATCTGCAGTCTTCTACACACCCTCATCCAATTGTACCAGCACCATTTGTTGAAGATGCTGTCCTCGCCCCATTGTATAATTTTAGCTGTTTTGTCGAAAATCAGGTGTTCATAGGTGAGTGGATTAATATCAGGATTTTCATTTCGATTCCATTAGTCTACCTGTCAATTTTTATGCAAATACCAGGCTGTTTTCAGAACTATAACTCTGTAGTAGAGCTTAAAGTCAGGAATGGTGATGCCTCCTGATGTTCTTTTATTGTATAGGGTTGTTTTGACTATCCTGGGTCATTTGTTTTTCCATATAAAGTTGATTATTATCCTTTCAAGGTCAGTGAAGAATTGTGGTAGGATTTAATGGGGATTGCATTGAATCTGTAGATTGCTTTTGGTAAGATTGTCATTTTTTCTATGTTAATTCTTCCTAACCAAGATCATGGGAGATCTTTCCATTTTTGGTATCCAAAATTTAAGTTGAAGGACAAGTTACTGGGGAAAAGGATTTCTATTTTTGTTTACACAGAAAATGAAAAGATGTGGATTCCTTCCAGACTAATGTGGTTTGATCACACCAGACTTCCTGAAACAGAGTACAAGGTGATCCTACATTCAAAACAGCTGGACAAAAGAGCCCTACAGACTACAGCCAGGATATCTGAATCTTCTTTGAATCCCCCATGACAGTGCCCCTTACCAGCAGGAAGTAGTTTGGAGAGAACGACGCCCAAATTCCCAAATATTGTGTACAAATGTTTGTTTTCATTTAATTGGACTTTGTTATGTAAAATTAAATAAAATAATAAAAAAAGTATTTTTACTCAGTGTACAACATTTGATGTTCTGAAAATGCAAGGATCCTAGCTATGTTCATTATTAAAAATAATAATAATAATAATAATAATAATAATAATAATAATAAAAGGATGGCCATATTAAAAAAAAAGAATAATACTTAACTTTCTATGGAAAAACAAAAGACCCAGGATAGACAAAACAACCCTGTCCAATAAAGGAACTTCAGGAGGCATCATCATCTTTGACTTCAAGCTGTACTATAGAGCTATATTCCTTCAAACAGCTTGGTAATGGCACAAAAATAGATAGTTAGACAAATGGAATCAGATTGAAAATTCTGATATTAATCTACACACCCACAAACACCTGATTGCATCTTCAACAGATGGTACTGCCATAATTGGATGATGGTGTGTAGAAGACTGCAGATAGACCCATGTCTATCATCATGCACAAAACTTAACTTCAAATGGATCAAAGACCACAACATAATTCCAGCTACATTGAACCTCTTAGAAGAGAACGTGTGACATACACTTGAATAAATTGGAACAGGAGACTGCATCATAAAAATAACTCTAGTAGCACAGAAACTGGGATCAACAATTAAAGAATGGAAACTCCTGAAACTGAGAAGCTTCTGTAAGGTGAAGGACACAGTTGTGGGCCTTGTTTTCTTTGGATCCTCCTTCCCAACTGTGCCCTCCACATTGTACGTGTGGTTCCCTGAGCCTTAAAGCCAGAAATATGATGGAAATATCTCATTTGTGGATAGCAATTTTAAAGTCTCTCACTTTGACAATAACGCCTATGCATCTCTGTATTTTTTCCATTCAGTTGTAGGAGGAAGATTTTTTGATCTTGGCCTAGCAAGGCACTGGGCTTTTAGTATAGCAGAATATCATTAGAAAGCATTTTATTTCTAAACCTGTCATTTTGTTTAAAGGGAGTTTTTGTCTTGTTTTGTTTTGTTTTTTTCTCCCTAGGTTCCAGCATATCTTGCAGGCAGAACACCATTGTTGATAGAAAGGAATGTAGCTTGGTTGGTCTTTAATTTATCCTTTTTAGTGTGCAGAGTGCCTTCCTATACCAGATATTAGTATGTAGTAGTGCAGACTCTATGTAGACATTGGCTTCACTTATTCAGATTTAGTCACTCTGTAGGTTTTGTCTTCAGCAATGGGACTGTGCAATCAGTTTATATATAACAACCTATAGCCTTGTCAATACCTGGTTTTCCTGGAGATTCAAATGTCACCCCTTTTGCTCACATCTCAATTAGATGATGCCCATTCTTGGTACTGGAAGATTCACTTGCTAATAAGAGGAATGCAGATAGGGCTCTGTATCCCCCTACTATCTTGCATACTAATTTATATTGCAATTATATGTGTAAAGATTATAGGAACTTTATAGTCTACTATATTCTCTAGTACTCCTAAAATGTACTATAATTGTAGCTTTCTCTCTCCATATTTACTCCCTTGTTGTCTCTCCTTACCCTACTCCATTTGGTCCTCATGATCCATCCGCCCCCACCCATTATCTATAACTATTTATCCTAATTTACTTTCTTAGGAAGATGTATATTATTCCACAAGTACTTTATACCTAACCTCTGTGATTCTATGGGTGGTAGTGCCCACATATGAATGAATACATACTGTCTTTGTCTTTCTAATGTTTGGATTACCCCAATGAGAATGAATCTTTTTATATTCAGTCCATTTACATGAGAATTCCAGAATTTCCTTTATAATGGCTAAATAATATTTCACCATGTAAAATTTGTACCACATTTTTTTTTTACTCATCAGTCTTTGGAAAAACATCTAGGATGTTTACTATTTCTTAATATTCTGAAGAGAGCATGGTTTAGAATGTTTCTCTGTGGAAGGGTGATGCATTATTTGAGTGTATGCTCAAGAGTGGTATAGTTGAACCTTTCAGAAAAACCACTTATTTTACTGTTCTTAACCAGTCTGATAAGAATAGTTTTGATTTGCATTTCTCTGATGGCTAAGGATATTGAATATTAAAGTATTTCTCAGCCATTTGAGTTTCTTTAATTGGGAATTCTCTCTTACAGGTGTTCCCTATTTTTAATTAGGTTATTTCCTTTCATGTATTTAGTATTTTCTATGTTGTTGATGCTAGTCCTCCATCAGCTGTATAATTTTAAAAATATTCATACATTCTATAGATGCTTTTTTCAAATTTTGGTGGCTTTTGTCATGCAGAATCTTTCCAATATCATGAGGTCCCATCTGTTAATGTTTTATCTTAGTGCTCTCACTACCAGTGTATTGTTCAGAACGTCTTTTTCTGTGTGAATATTTCAAGGTTATTCCCCAATTCAATTCTGTAAGATCCATTATATTTGGTTTTATCTTGAAGACCTGGATATACTTGTAGTTTCAGTTTGTTCAGAGTGATTATACATCTATTTGCATTCAGTTTAACTCACACTAGTTGTTGTTGATATTATATATTTTTCTTCATTGTGTATTTCCAGCTTTTTCTTTTTAAATCAAGACTCAGTTGTGAATAGGTATGTGGATTTATGTTTGGGACTTCCATTTGATTTGACTGATCAACATGTATTGTTTTGTGTCAATACCATACTGTTTTTATTATTATAACTTGGTTTTGCTTTTTTGTTTGTTTTCATTGACCTAAATCTGGGAGGAATTGTGTTAGAATTTGGTGGGGATTGCATTGAATGTTTAGATTGCTTTTGGTGGTGTGGTCATTTTAACTATGTTAATCCTGTAGTTCCATAAGAATGAGAGATCTTTCCAAATTCTAATACCCTCTTTGATTCATTTCTTTAAAGACTTGCAGTTTTTATTATATGGAATTTTCACTTGCTTGATTAGATTTATACCAAGATATTTTATAAGATTTACGGATATTGTGAAAGGGATTTTCTTTAATGTTGAAGTGTGTTTCTTAATGCAGCAGGAAGATGCATTAGTTTGTGTCTTTTTATTTTATTTGTTTGTCAAGGTCTAACTTTATTAGGCATAAAGAGGAGTTTTTAAAGCAAAGCAGGGAGGAATTGGGTAGGGGTAACTGTGCCGACTTTAGGGCTCTGGTAATCATCCCAGGCCATAAACATGAGACTATAAAAGTCTGCTTATCTCACTTCCTTTTGTCTGGTACATCTCAGTTCCTGGGGTGAGTGTAACAGACTGCTTGTTAAGCAGTTTTCTGTTTTACCAAGATTAAGACCGTTGATGTTGATAGATATTAATGAACAATGATTGCTGAATTCTCTGATTTTGTTGTTGTTGCTGTTATTGATGTTGTTTGGATTTGTGTGTGTGTATAGTGTGTGTGTGTGTGTGTGTGTTTGCCTTTTTGATTTGCTGTGTGGGATTATTTATACCTTGTGTTTTCTTGCATCTGCTTAATTTGTTTAGGTTTAAGTTTTCTCTGTAGTGCCTTTGGTAGTACTGAACTTGGAGATAGATATTGCTTCAATTTGGATTTTTCAAAAAAAATATTTTTTTTCATATTTTGTGATTGGCAGTTTTGTTTGATATAGTAATCCTAAGGGCTATCATCTGTCATCTCTTAGAGTCTGTAAAATATCTGACCTATTGAGATGGCAATGGTTTTTCTAATAGCTATGATTTTATATAACCTAGTCATTTCCCTTGCAGTTTTTTAAATATTCTTTCATTCTTTCTTTGTCCTATACTTTTGATGATTCATTTTCTTGTCCAGTCTATTTGGTATTCTGTTTTTTTGTTTTGTTTTGTTTATTTGTTTTTAAATTGATAGGCAACTTCTTGAATATGAGGAGATTTTTCTTCTATGATTTGGTGAAAGTATTTTCTGTTACTTTGATCTGGGTGTTTTCTCTTTGTCTATCCCTATTATTCTTAGGTTTAGTTTTATTATAATGTCTTTGATTGTCTGGACAATTTGTTTTAGAATTTTTTAAAACATTTTCTTTGAAAGAGATATCTATCTCTCGTATCATGTCTTCATTACCTGAGCATTTCTTCTCCATCTTTTTATTTTACTTGTGAAGCTTTCATATGAGGTTTGGTAAAAGTTCCTAAATTTTCCATTTCCAGACATCTCTCATTTTTGGTTTTCTTCATGGAACCTGTTTGTACTTTCAACTCATAAATGGTTTTCTTCACATCTTACCACTTTTAATTGTGCTTTCCTAGATATTTTTAAGTGAATAATTCATTTCATCTTTAAGGGGCTATGCCACATTCGTAGACTATTTTAAAGTCTTTAACTCATGCTTCAACTATGCTACAATTCTCAGGGACTATTATAGTAGGCTTGTAAATAGTAGAAGACATTCATTTCCTGACTGTAATTCATTTGTTTTTATGTTTATTTCTAGGCATTGGGTTAGAGAAGGTTATAATTCTAGGTGCTAATACATGTTCACACTTTTGTTGAGTGCATTTCATTCTTATGGTTTCTGCTATATTCTTTTTATCTTAGAGGTTAGTGGCCATGTGTTTTCTGGTAGGGAATACTTTTAGGATCCTGATAGGTGTGACCATTAGGTTTATGGATAAAAGGTTTTTCTAAGTATCATGAGCTGGTGCTTAGGATTGAGGATGAGCTAGGAGATGATGAGAGTTCTCCTAGGAGGTGTCTAATGGGATGAGTTCAGGTAATGAATTTTGGAGGAGATCTAAGGGTTAAGAACAAATGGGAGTAGGGAAGGAGGGGGAATCCACTGAGGGTAGTCTGTGATAGTGGTAGGATTGAGACTAGGAGATTTAATTTGGAGAAGAGGAGTAAGAGGTAAGATCCATGGTTAGCCTAATTATTTTCAGAGTAGCTGGCAGGTTCCCAGGGAATGCTGAATGATTTTTGGGGAATGTTGGTGCAACTGTTATTATTAAAATATTTAGCACAAGGAAAGATATGCTTATTAATATTCTTATGTGTTGTAATATAAAATTCTGGTTTATAACAAAGATTTTGAAAAAAAGGCTTTTACTAATTTATGTCTAATGTAACAGTGGAGGGATGTGAGAAACTTATTGAATTAGCATCAATATATATTTTGCATATTTCTTTCAACATAACTTGCCTTTAATGACATCAAAATGAGACCTCAGTAAGAATATGCATACATACATGCATGTATACATATATAAATAATGGGCATGCTTGTATTTCTATATGTGTATATGCATTTGTCTATGAGTGTGTGTGTTTATGAGAGAGAGAGACTAACTCATAACTATGTGTCCTAGCTTTTCTCTCTAGATTTGATTCTCTATTTAGCCTTCCTCAATAGTATTCACTTTCAGAAAAATACTTATATATATTTTTTTCAGGAACATCTATTTAACTTATTTATTAGCCTTGCCACTTCACACTAAATAGTTATCATTAGCCTATTTAAGTGTTGATGCAACCATGATATAGTGTGCCCCTTTGAAGACTCCATTTGATATACTAAATACTCCTCTCTTCCCCATGATCTTTACATCTTGTATACTTAGCCAGTAATTGTCTTTCATTGAGATTGTTTCCTAAAATTTTAAAACAACAGCTAGATATTTTAATCCAAAAGCGTTTTTGTAGAAGCAAAGGGAAGACAAGATTATTATATATTATGTTTTTTTACTATTACCATATAAAGTAAGTTATTATTTCTGGCTCAGCAAATGTTTCTTCTGGAAGTACCAAGAAAAACCATGTTAAACAGTGCTACATATGTAAAAATAGAATAAAATTTCAAATAATATTTTTCAAAGTTTTTAATTCACTTATATATTATCAACTCTATGAACACTAATAATATCAACTAATTGAATTAAAATTTTCTCAAAGTTTTTTAATATTTCCCGTACTTATTGCATAGCCAAGTATACTCCTCAGCTCAGTTAATGTCTGATCTATTCATAATTTTCAAAATAAAGCTATTCAGGTTTTGCACATATGCAGGTAGGAACATTTTAAATGAATAATTTTGGTGGAAGAGAAACATATAACAATGAATTTTTATACTTTCTCATACAATACTGTTCGTGCCCATCTTGGCACAAGGACAGAGAGTTCAAAACTGTCCTCAGCAAGTCATAAGAACTAAAGGTCAAAGGTGTGCTACAACAGAATGTTTGTCTGTTTTAATCTAAATAACAACATACCTGAATCTGAGATGAGGCTACTCTTGAACCTCAAGGCTAGGGAATAAGAAGTTGGAGCTAAGGTGTGGTTATTGAACCATTCGAACAAGTTAGGAAGAAAAGTCTGTTTGTTCCCTATATATGATACCATGTTGTGTTCCCCTTTTTGGTTGAGGTACATAAGAGTGTTGGAAAATAAACTCATGGCATTTCAGTATTGACTGATTTATCCTCCTGACTTTTATTCTGTGTCTTTGTGTTTTCTTTATCATCTATAGCCAGTCTTTCCTTCATCCACACACCCCTACTCAAGTATGATCTTGGGGCCACTAAGCTGGTTCTGATTGTAGTCACATAAAGACTGCTTCCAACATATGACACCTGAACAAAGGGCTGAATATGGGGGACATAAGTGATGTACATATGGCACAGCAATGTGAGGCCATACAGACAGTTCTGACATATGGCACCCAATGTGGAACTGAGTATGGGGCACAGATATGATGGACACAGCAGAGGAATAGTGACTGTGGGTGTACATGCATAAAGGGAGCAGTTGGATAAAAGAAGTAAAGTGTGTTGAGTGAATGTTAGGAGTAAAGCTGTATATAATCATAGATATGAAACAGGAAAATATTAGTCAATGATAAAGAAGTGAAATATGGTGAGGTAGCCTCTGGAGTAAAAATGCATATAATTGTAGATATGAAACAGAGAAATATCAGTCAGATGAAAAAGAAATGAGTTAGTTAACCTCAAGGGCAAACATTTATATAATTGGAGATATGAGACAGAGAAATATTAGTCAGATGATTGTCTATTTTCTTGAGTATATTTTAATAACCAGGAGAGCTGAAGTAAAACAGGAGCAAGTACAAAAATGTTTATAATTTGAAAGTTTTGTAAGGATCCTTCCCCCTGACAGAAGCTGCCACCACAGCTGTCTCAGAGCTGCACCAGAGCTTGGGGAAGCAAAGGTGCATCTCTTTGCTTACATACTAGGTCAGAAGGACATGCAGGTGCCAAGAACTCAGAGTTGTTGCAATGGTGTCTGTTGACTTTTCAAGCAGCTGCAGTCACAAATGAGCCACAATGGTCCATCCCAGGCTCAAAGAGCAAAGGCCAGATAAGGCCATGTCTAGCCGCGAAGCCTGCAGCCTTAGGAGCTGCTGCTGTGGCTGATGACCAGCCAAGTGTATGGAAAAATTAAAACAGCCTATCAGAAACTGTTTTCAGGCTTTATAGGGAAAAAAGTTTACATAAATTAATTTGTTGGGATTTGTTAGGTTTTAGATGCTCATAATTCAAGGGGATAGCTGTAGCAGTTGCATTACAAGAGATTTCAATGAAGGATGTTTTATTTCAACAAACTAAGCTCTGCCTAGAGAAAAGGAGGTCTAAACAAAGTCTGTACATATGTATGTTCTGTATGTATGGTATGGACACAAATGTGAAGTTTGATTGTGAATGTGTGAACCAAAGGTACTATTTGAAAAGATTTAGATACAGTCAAAAAGGACACTAGGTCAGACAATATCTTAAAAGGAATGGTTTGCACATAGCTGGTACCCAGAGTATGTCAGCAGGAAATGGACTAGTCACCATGACCTGAGAGTCAAAGGAACTTCTATAGATGGTTCAATGCAGATTAGCAGAGGAGAGGATATAAAAATTCTCTTGCATTTCATGGTTAAAAAGACACGGGATAGCCAACAACCCTGTACAATAAAGGAACTTCAGGAGGCATCACCATCCCCAACTTCAAGCCCTACTATAGAGCTATAGTCACGAAAATAGCTTGGTATTGGCACAAACATAGACAGGTAGACCAATGGAATCGAATCAGAATTCCTGACATTAACCCACACACCTATGAACACCTGATTTTTGACTAAATAGCTACAAGTATACAATGGGTGGAGGAAAGCATCTTCAACAAATGCTACTGGCACAACTGGATGATGGTGAGTAGAAGACTTCAGATAGAACCACGCTCTATTGCCATGCACAAAAGTCAAATCCAAATGAATCAAAGAACTCAACATATCTGCAGCCACACTGAATCTCCTAGAAGAAAAAGTGTGATGTAGCCTTGAGCAAATTAGTACAAGTGACAGCTTTCTGAACATATCTCCAGCAGCATAGACATTGAGATTGAAAATTAATAAATGGGACATCCTCAAACTGAGAAACATCTGTAAGGCAAAGGACACAGTTGACAAGACCAAATGGCAGCACATAGACTGGGAAAAGATTTTCACCAACCCTACATCTGATAGAGGGCTGATCTCCAATATGTACAAAGAACTCAAGAAACTCTTCACCAAAACACCAAATAACCCTATTTAATAATTGGGTACAGAACTGAAGACAGAATCCTTAATAGAGGAAATCAATAAGGCTGAAAATCACTTAAGAAAGTGCTCAACATCCTTAGCTGTCAGGAAAATGCAAATCTAAACAACTCTGAGATACTATTTACTCCTTCCAGAATGGCTAAAATTAGAAACACCAATGACAACTTATGCTGGAGAAGATGTGAAGAAAGGGAAACACTCCTCCACTGCTAGTGGGAGTACAAACTTGTACAGCCATTTTGGATATCAATATCATAGTTCCTCAGGAAAATGGGAATCAGTCTACCAGAGTACCCGGCAATCTCCCTCTTAGGCATACACCCAAATGATCCACATCCATGCAACAAAGACATCCGTTCAACAGCATTATTTGTAATATGAAGAACCTGGAAGCAACCTAGATGCCCCTCAAGTGAAGAATGTATAAAGAACATGTGGCTTATTTATATAATGCAATACTACTTTTTACAAATAAATAAATAAATAAATAAAATAAAAATAAAAATAAAACAGCACCAAAAAACAATGGAATCTTGAAATTCTCAGGAAAATGGATTGAACTTGAAGAAACCATCCTGAATGAGGTAACCCAGTCACAAAAAGAGGAACATGGTATGTACGCACTCATATATGGATTTTAGATATGGGCAAAGCTTCACCAGCCTGCAATTCACAATGCCAGAGAACCTAGTATATAGGGAGTAATCTAAGAGTTCCATACAAGGTCCCTCACAGAAGAGGAAAGGAACAAGATCTCTTGAGCATATTGGGAGTTGGGGGGGGGTGACAGTGAGTGGAGAGGGAAATAGGAGAAACAGAACAGAAAGCTAGCTAAGCGCATGGGACTAGGAAGACTGAGCCAGGGGAGGAATAGAAGAGAGAAAAAAAGAGAGAGATAGAGACACACAAAGAGACAGAAGCAGAGACACAGAGAGAGGAACCATAAAAACGGGAGCCATTATAAGTTTAAAGAGAAAACTGACTCTAGAGAAATGTCCAGGGACCTATAAGACTGACCCCACATAACAATTTGAGCAACAGGGGACAAACTACCATAAATGCCCTTCTATGATAATGAGATTGATAACTAACTTATCCACCATCACAGAGCCCTCATCTAGTAGCTGATGGGAACAGAAGCAGACACCCACAGCTAAACACTGAGCTGAACTGGAGTCCAGCTGCAGATAGGGGTACAGACCAGACTACAGAAACCAACAGAGACAGCTTACCTGAAGAAGGGGGAGCTAATGGGCCCCCAGACTGATAGCTGAGTAACCAGCATTGGACAGACTCAGAGCCCCTGAACATGGGTCTGTTATATGGCCTGGGCAGTCTAAGGGACCTGTGACAGTGGAACCAGGATATATCCCTGGTGCACAAAAGGACTTTGGGAGCATATCCCCCATGGACGGACATTCCCTTAACCTAGATTCAGGGGGGAGGGCCTAGTCCCTACTGCAAATGACTTGACAGATGTTGTTGACCTCTCCTAGAAGGCACCACCCTCCCTGTGATTGGGGGGAGGGATGGAAGGGGAGGGTGGTCAGGAATCATGGAAGGGTGGGAGGTAGGGATGTTGGGAGGGAGGGATAGGAAACTGGGATCAATATGCAAAATAAGAAAAATAAAGAAATAAAGCATACAAAAAGTTGAGAGAACAGAGGTTAATGTAAAATTTGAGAAAAGTTCTTGAGAAGAATTATCAGGGAACTGCTGCCCTATTAGGCCACATCTAGAAAGATGTTAGTGAATATTTTAGAGCTCTTCAAGTATTAGAGACATAGAGACTGTTCTGTACATTGGAACTATTAATGATAAGTTCAGAACACTGAACAAATTCAGAGTGCCACTTGTAAAAGAAAGTTACCATGCTTTGTAGGGAATATAAAAACACATTCAAACCTTCACGGTCCACTGACTAAAGGGAACAAGTCAGAAGATAAATTAACAAAAATGGTCATTTTATCTCAGGTAGAACTAGCTCAGCAGTTATATAACTTTCATCATCAAAATTATAATAGTCCAAGAAAGCAAATTAGTTTAACTAGAGAGACTGCTCATCAAATTGTCAAACAAAGTGATGTGTGCCCACAATATTTACCTGTCACTAATGTAGTAGTAAACCTCGAGGCCTGCTTACTAATCATTTATGGCAAATCGATGTTACTCATATTGCAGAATTTGACAGATTAAAATATGTGCCTATGGCATTTGATACTTATTCAGTGCTTCTTAATGGCCACTGCACAAACTAGAGAAGCCATTAAGCATGTGATAATTCACTGTTTAAAATGTTCTGGCTTTCATGGGAGTTCCAAAACTTATGAAAATAGACAATGGATCTGTATATACTAGTAAAACATTTCAGCAATTTTGTGCTCAGTGGGAAACTGAACACAGAACAGGCATAGCTCCTTATAAATGCAACTTCTAAAAAACAAGGAGAGGGGAGTTGTGTCCCCAGTCTCCACATGATGCATTAAATCATACACTCTTCATTTTAAATTTTCTGAATGTGAATGCCCATGAGCAATCTGCTGTGGACAGCTCATGGAAAGATACATCCATGCACCAGGCAATGGAAAGGACCTATTCTAATATGAGATGGAGGGTATTCTCAAAGGAGGAAAATGAGGCATGATGGCTGTCACAACATTTGATACAATGCGTGGAGCATAGGCAAACCAGACCTGAGACCATGGGAGCTTGTCCAAGCCACTTTGTGTAAGATCTACTGAACCAGTGTTACCAACAACTTGATGTCTTCCACTATACAACCCAATAAAGAAAGGAAACAAACAGTTCAAGATTTTTAGAAGAAAAGGAGATTAGAGACTTTCAGTTTGGTAGAGATTTCCAGTTACTCAACAAGCCTGCTGCATCGACTTCCCAGATCCATGAGTTTTCATCCTGAATCTGGTCAAGGACTATATGATTATCAGTTACCTACAACACATCTTGGAATACAGAACTTCTTTTGCCAGTCCCCTCCCCACCCCTTTGGGGGAAAAAGTACCTATCTAGGACAATTGTACACTATTGTGGATGTGATGTGGCAAAAGCCCCTCTTCAGTATTAGAGCAGACAATAGACAAAAGTTTTGCAGTTAATATTTATTACTAAAGGACTGGGGCATCTCAAACTTATCTTTGGAAATTACAAGCAAGCAGTAGTGCATTGGACTTCAGAGAAGGAAAAAGAAAATGTTCAGAATTGTAGAGTTATTCATACTTCATTCACCATGAAAACATTTTATTGTCCTTTTATTAAATTGAAATTATGAAAACTATAATTTAGTCAATTATGTGTCAATTTTCAATAATAATACTGGAATCATTAATGTTTATAACATTTGTTATACTACGTAACTGGGTATGGATGAAAAAGTCAGAGCTCACTCTGTTAGGAATTAGACATGATGCTTATGAATTGTTAGATACAATATAATTGAATTGGCATATTTATATTTTGGTATAGCTAAAGCCACTTGGGACATTCAAGACCAATTTTAAAAGGCTATATTATATTTATTCATCCTCTTCTTATGCAAGAGATGCTGTAGCTATAAAAGCATATGCATTGTTGAGCTTGCTTGTGAACTCTTGATGAATAATTGGCTCAGAGGTGTGTGGCATCAATCTATGCACTCTCCCTTAATGTTCTTTATTACAGAGGCTGCTAGTCAGGAAGTGGTAAGGTCTTTTGACCCAAGGCAACCTAAGACAATATACATATGACAGAATGTGTGTTCCAATGATGGGTAATGCTGGAAGATGGAAGAAGACAACCTAAGACAGACACAACTATCTGTCCTGTAGGAGAAACAAAGGTATTATTTAATTATATTAAGAAGAGGAAATTTATCAGTACCCATAAAGATGGCTGCACTCCATCTTGGCACAAGAACAGAGAGTTCAAAACTGTCCTCAGCAAGTCATAAGACCTAAAGGGTGTTTGTCTGTCTTATTCTAAATGATGACAGATCTGAATCTGAGGTGTGGCTACTCCTGACCATCAAGGCTAGGGAACAAGAAATTGAATCTAAGGTACGGTTGTTGAGCCATTAGAACAAGCTAGGAAGAAAAGTCTACTTGTTCTGTATATATGATACCATGCTCCCCTTTTGGTTAAGGTATATAAGAGTGGAAGAAAAATAAATTCATGGCATTTCAATATTGACAGATCTGCCCTCCTGATTTTATTCTGTGTCTCTGTGTTTTCTTTATCATCTATAGCTAGTCTTTCTCTCATCCACACACCCCCAATTTAGGTATAAACTTGGGACCACTCAGCTGGTTCCAATTGCAGTCTGACAAAGACAGCTTCCAATACAATACATGCCAACCAGTTTCCCCTTCCTTTCACTCCTCCCAGGTTGTTGTTATCTTCTGTCTGCCTGAGATACACTTCATCTCCACTTCCTCTTTAGAAAAGTTAAGCCCTCCAAGAGATGACAGCCAAACAGACATGACAGAATAGAATAAGAAAAGCAATGAGCCTCCTATTGAGGCTGGACAAGGTAACATGATAGTAGTAAAAAAAAATCTCAAGAAGAGGCAAGAGAATCAGAGACAGACCACAAGAACAGCAGGGAAGTAGAAAGGCTGTCTTACCCTGACATGGCAAGGTCCAGCAGTCTTCTATATTTGTCTCCTGCAAGTGTGTCCAAATCAGTGGTCAAGGTGGGCACAGTTCTTTGCCCAAGAGGCCATTATCTGAGGTAAGAATGAACTCCAGCAGGAGCAACAACAGTGTCCAACATATTTTTGGGAAAGTGCATGGTTCTATCAGGAGCAACAGTGTCTCATGTCAGTGGAGTACTAATATGAAAACATTTAAATGCCATGTTCGGCATGTATGATGTGATTAAAGATTAAGCATCTATGTCTGACTAATCTCATAGGTAAAGGAAACATGAGTGAAGATAATCTTTAATACTCAGGAACTTAGCTAAAAAATTGATTGAAACTTCCCTGAGTAAAGCAGGAACAAATACCTAAACAATATAACTATATACATATACATATACATATACATATACATATACATATACATATAAATCCCTAAAATATAGGTAGAGTAGAAATGACAAGACAAGAGGTAGAACTAAAAGGGCAGCATGATAAATATCCCAAATTGTATCAATATACAAAATGTCTTGAATACAAGAAAAGTATAAATACATAGAATATGGTAAGAATAATGTGCATAAAACATCATAAGTGGAAAGGTTTCACACAATATAACAAAATATAAACTTAATTTTACATAGCTTACCACAAAAAAGAATATATAACAAGTGTAAGCTGTAAAATACAGTTATCTCACTCTTACTCAATAATTCACAAGAAAATTACCTAATCTACCTATATCCCATCTAAACCATACCTTTCCCAACCATACCCTATTCCTGTCTAAAAGATAAAACCAAGTGTAAGTATCACCTTCCATACCTGACCCTAAATAACTAAAACCAAACCAAAGAAGATGACTATTATGCCCAATTTCCTATGGTAAGGGAAAGGAGTGTCATTATCTTAAGGTTACTTCCTGCTGAAATGGGATGATGATTGCTCCATGGGATCTTCTAGAAAGAAATTTTTTAGCAATCAAATTTCTCAGCAGAACTGGCTGTGACATATGTAGCTAGTCACTGTGTGGCAGAAAATTCTTGACTGTAGTTCTGTTTGAAACTCTGGCCAGGGTTTAATAAGAAGGTATATCATTACAGCTAGCTAGTCATGAGTTGTCTCAAGCAAAACAGTCTCAAACCAGTTTTAGGGTGATATTTGTAGTCCAGATGCATGAGATTGAGTCAAGTGGAAACGGTGGTGTGAGGCCCCATCTTCTTGCTGGAGAGTTCAAAGACTGCTGTTAGGAATTGTTATTATTCCTTGTGGAAAACTTAAACATCAATATAAAAGTAAAAATTTCAAGTTTTAAAGGTATGCATTAGGGAAAGGAAACAATAAGCATTAAAATGTATATGACAAAATTAGGATTTCAGAGAGAAAATTGCATATAAGAAATGAGTCCTCAGATTTTGTTTTCTTCTGCCTTACAATTGGCTTCTTGATTTAAGGCAAAAAACCATGAATTTAATCTTAACATCATGCTTGAATTTAGAGAAGGAAAGCCATATCCAACTCCAAAGCCAGCATTGGTTTATATGAATTGGGACTACAGGAATACTGCATGGTAAAGAGAAATAGATTTCTGTATATAAATGGTTTACCAGAATTAAATATTTTTACCATAAAACAGATTCCTCTTCATTAAGTGATTGTTTCTGGAGATCTGTCTTCTCTTCTGTATGTACCTACATGTTCAGTGTTTTTTGGCTGTTTGATGATAGGTTTTCTCTGTTTTCCTGTAAGAACAAGGACAGAATACTTCCCCTACCTTTGAGAGGTCTCCGCACATCTCATGGGACCTAATTTGTTGGATGACTTGTCATTTCTCTTAAGATGCTTCTCTTGTTCAACTCGGATCTTGATTAACTTAGATGGTATTCATAGTTTTTCTTCTCCAGTAGATACAAATGCGAAACCCTACCCCAATGTAACACATATCCTGCTTTTCATTCTGAGGTCAATACATCCTTGCAGTACACTGGATGATTTAGTTCAGAAGTTTTTTCTATTGTCCAGTGTCTTTCTGTAGCTGTTTTTCATTTTTCATCAGCATTAAGAAAGTTTAATGTTAATAAAGCATTATGTAATCTGTGTTTGGGTGTCTTGGTTCCTCCTGCCTGTTTATGGAGGATTTCTTTTAAAGTATGACTGGATCTATCAACGACTGCTTGTCCTGTAGGATTTTGTGGTATACCAGTTATGTGATTTATGTTATAATACTCAAAGAATTGTTTCAACTTGCTGGAGACTTATGCTGGAGCATTGTCAGTTTTTATTTGTGAAGGTATGCCCAAAATGGCCATTACCTCCAATATGTGTGTGCTAACAGAATCAGCCTTTTCAGAGCTCAGAGCAATGGCCCATTGAAACCCTGAAAATGTATCTATAGTGTGATGTACATATTTTAATTTTCCAAATTCTGAAAAAATGAAACACATCCATTTGCCATATTTCATTCCTATTTATATCTTTAGGGTTACTGCCTGGTGGCAAAGGATTTTGGTTATAGAACGAGCAAGTAGGACATTTCCTTACTATTTCCTTGGCTTGTTGCCAAGTGATATAAAAATCCTTTTTTAAACCTTTGCTGTTCATGTGGTGTTTCTTATGAAACTATGAGGCTTCTAGCACACTTCCTATCAATAACTGGTCAATTTCATCATTCTCTTGTGCTAGAGGACCTGGTAGACCTGTATGGGATCTGATGTGTCATATATATATATATATATATATATATATATATATATATATATATATATATATGATGAGTCCTCTTTCTGATAGTATCTTGTAACTGTATAAACAAAAAAGTTAGTTCTGTATTGTCAGGAATAAATTCTGCAGTCTCAATGTGTAAAACGACTCTCTCTGCATATTGAGAGTCAGTAACTATATTGAGCAGTTCTTTAAAATCCATAAGTACCATGAGAATGGCATACAATTCTGCCTTTTGTACAGAATTGTAAGGGCTTTGAACCATTTTACTATTTTTTCCTGATTTATATCTTGCCTTACCTGATTTGTTTGCATCACTGTAGAATGTATGAACTCCAGAAAGAGGTTTTTTTTACAATGCGTGGAAGGATCCAAATCATTTTCTTTATGTATTTGATTCTCTCAGTTTTGTGATAATTGTTGATAATCATTCCAAAAAAAATTAATGCATGCTCTCTGCTAATATTCATTATATTTCCGTAAGGAGGAAATTTCCTCATTAGTTAAAGGTACTATAATATCGGTCTGGTCCCTTCCTGTTAGCTGACAGCATCTTAATTTACCTTTTATAATCAAATCATAGATCTTTTCTACATATGTTTTTAGTTTTCTTATTCTTTTTAATGTGGTAGGGATATCCATTCTAATATAATATCTTCTCTCTGCCTCATAATCCCTGAAGGATATTCTCTAGATGATAATATATCCAGAATACAGTCTAGGTTTGGAACCACACGGTCCACATGTACTTCTAGTATCCTCTTTTCTACCCATTCTAATTCCTTCTCAGCTTCAGCTGATAGTATTCCTGGACTATTCAAGTCCTTGTCTCCTTTTAGGGCCATTTTTTAAGTTTCAAATCATGCCTTTCAAATCATGGTTTGCAGTTGAGAAATCTCTCCTAGTAATTTTTGAAGATCATTAAGAGTCTGGTAGCAATCTCTTCTGATCTGTACTTTTTGTAGTCTAATTTTCTGTAGACCTATTTTATATCCTAAGTAGCTAATAGACTCTCATTTTTTGTAATCCCCAGTGAGGTAAAACTTCCTTTACTTTCTCAAACATTTTTTCTAATATTTCTCCTTTAGAGTCAGCTAACAATATATCATCCATGTAATGATAGATTATGGATTGTGGAAACAGTTTACAAATTATTTCTAGTGGTTTTGTACAAAATATTGGCACAGGGTGGGGCTATTTAGCATTCCCTGTGGCAAAACCTTCCATTGATATCTCTTCACCAGTTGAGAATTATTGTAATTACGTACCATGAAGGCAAATTTCTCTTTATATTGTTCTTGTAAAGGTATAGTGAAGAAGCAATCCTTTAAATCAATAACTATAATAGGCCATTCTTTAGGTATCAAGGAAGGCAAGGACATTCCAGGCTATAGAAAGCCCATTGGCTGATGGCTGTCAGGTCTGTAAGCATTCTCCATTTACCAGCTTTCTTTTTGATAACAAATACAGGAGAATTCCAAGGGCTGGTTGATTCCTTGATACGTCCAGCATTTAGCTGTTCCTGAACCAGACTTTCTAAAACTTCTAACTTTTCAGAGGTCATAGGCCATTATCCTATCCAGACAGGTACCTGTGTTTGTCATTTTAACGGTAGGGCTTTTGCTTCCTCTGTTTGTTCAGCACTTATATTCTGTTTTTGTACAGCCTGGATATTTGGTATCTGTCTTATACTTTATAATATTTTTCCACAATCATGAGGTCGTTTATGATTCCTATCTAATACTGGAGGAATGTTAATCTGTGTATTCCATTGCTGTAATAGACCACGACCCCATAAATTTATCACTACATCAGCCACATATGGTCTCAACCCAAAGTGAATATCCCACTACAACACCTTCCCTACCTGGACAGTCATCCAAAGTTCTTCTGTAAATTGGCACATCCATCTTCAGCCCATAGGCCATAGTGTGTCTAGCAGACTCCTCAGCAAAATAGGAAATTTTAAACTGCCCAAACTGTGTTGGCAGTTTGTCAGTCATTTTTTTTCCCTGTGTCCTGCAGAAAGTCTGGTAGACTCTGCAGAAACCCTGTAGCACTGTCCATCTTGTTTCAGCAGTTACTTTTCTGTGGGTCCTGCATGTACAGTTTATACACCATAAATTCAAATAGTCTAGCCAAGAGCAGTATCTTGCCCAAATTGCTAGTCTTGTCATATTGGGAGTAAACTCCATAACGAGATTTTTTTGTTGTCCACCTTCCTTTGTGATACAGGGGGTGTTGCCATGAGCAGTTAAGTCTCACTGTCAAGAAACTTCCTAATTCATTTTAAGTGCCATGTCCTGTAGGTCTTGAAATGTTTTAAAAATTCCTATTCTTTTGAAATATATCTATATGTATCTATAATAACATAAATAACCTAACTATAAGTTTTACCTATTATTAACTATTATAGGTAACTATAATTTGTACTTAATTATACATAACACTATTAATGGAGCTATATAAATACAATACTTAAACAAGAGGAAAAATAAACATATCACAAAATTGACCTTAAATTTGTATCAATAAATGAATACCATTACAAAACAAAGTATTCATTTTTATACCTATACCATATTCCTTTCTTTTACCTTTAAAAAGAGATTGTTGTGATCATTAACCATTTTATAAGCAACCCCATTTCAATGAGAAAAACATTTATAGATATTATTTGGGAATTTGGCTGACATTCTTTCTGAAATGCTTAATGCTGGTTGGTGATGCTGTAATACCATTGGAATCCTAAGAAGATGCAGAAATCCTGGATATAATCTGCAAGGCTGCCTTGTCTCAGCCGTTTTGGTAGTTGGATAATCTGGAACACTGCTTCAGGGGGTCATCCTTGATCAAACCATGTTAGTCTGGAAGGTTCCACAGCTTTTCATTTTCTGTGGAAAAATAAAAAAGAAATTCTGTTCTACATTAACCTGTCTTTAGACAGGTTAATTTTGAAGTCAAAGCATTTTTAAAATATATATATTGGATTAATTAAGCAGCCTTGATATTCAGGTGTATTTTAACAGTTGTTGTTCTTTATTTTTTAGCAGTTGGGCCATTCAATGACAACACAATAGCATTCAGTATCCATACTCTCTGTATTTCCCATCTTTAGGTGGCTTTTTTATTATTTTGTTACTTCATTTTTTTTAAAATTTATTTATTTATTGAGAAAGGGTTTCTTTGTGTGATTTTGCCTATATTGGAATTCACTCTGTATACCAGGCTGGCCTTAAAATCATAGAGATAGGTATACTTGCCTCTAGCTTCTGAGTGCTAGGATTAAAGGCATGTGCCATCATACCAGATATTCTCTTTCTATCTATTTTTTTAAACCGTTTTATCTTGTTTCTTTTTGTCTCCCAAGCCTATGCATATTTTAAACACACTGTAAACCTTTAGAGAGTTTTTTTTTTTTTTTTTTTTTTTTTTTTTATCTTAATCTGTCTTTACTGTAATCTGGTCTTGAGTATTTTATCTGCTAAACAACATTTCTTTCCAGTATGGCAGAGGTACATTTGCCATCAGCAATGATAGCATGCTCATTGCCTTGGTCTATGCTGCCATCAACCAGCATGCTGCAAGACTGGAGATTTTTTTTTCCATTCATGCAAAGTCAGGAAATCTCACTTAAAGGAGCAATGCAGGTCTCTGCTGGTCTCTAGCAAAACAGAGCCATCTCAAGAAAAAATGCTGCTACAAAGAATATTTGCTTGCTCTCTAATCTTTTGTTTCTAAAGTCCCTTTTAAGATTTTGTCAAGTTTTAAGTGGAAGTTCTTAGTATGCACGTTTCAGATACCATTTTGTTAGGGGGCAGTTTTCTGCCAGCCTGGTCCCAGAGTGGAGTCAGTCCAGGCACCTTACTTCTTTCATGCCCTACATCTTGACTCCTCTCTGCTACATCTCCCAGAATCATCCTATTCCCCTCTATCCCCCCTATCTTGCCTTCCTACTTGCCAACAGTGCTTTATTCATTAGCCAATAAGAGAAACATATGTACAGAATGATATCTCCCATCAAATATGTGTGTTAAAAAAAGAAAGAAAACTAAACCATTTGAAGCTTTTCCAATAAAAACTACAAGAGTGACCCTGTGTCCTTAAGAGAAACATGAAAGCAGAAGGGGAGCAAAAGTCTTAGGTAGTCACAATTGTGTATGATGATGTACCATGTGAGCAGTTGTGTTTAAATATGTCTATATGAGTGATACAAATGTACAGTTTTTTATTGGGATCAAAAATTTCTCAAAAAGTCTCATAAATTTCCAATACTCATTGAGAAAATTAACCTAAAAATATATTTTCTTAACTAAATATGTAGATTAGTCTGAGTTTTCCACTTTTGTTATTATCTGGAGGCTACACTTCAATATTTATATAGACCAGAATGATATCTGTCAAACCAAACATAATTTTATGTTACAATTTTAGAGAACAATTATTGAAAATGTTAATGTGATCATGATTTATACCTTGCTTTAATAATCGTCTTATTTTTTCTTTTATTAATACATTGTATAAGATTAGTAACAAGATCATTACATGTCTGTTTTCTAAAGAAAAGAATATATTCACACCAAAACATTTGTCATCCAACTTAGAAAGCCCTTTTTATCCCCAATATCACTAAATAATTTCTTTTTGCATTGAATATTACTGCAAGTACTTATAGCACACTTTTAATGGTTAGATATACTGGGCTTCACTCTCTTGTATAGTTCATAATGACCATTCTCTTTTGGAAATTTTATACTCTAAAATGAGGAATAGCAACATTAAAGCTATGATCCATTATAGACAACCTTTAAAGTATAACAGAATTCCTATTAAATTTAAAAATATTTCAATTATTCGTTAGTTTCAAGTGATTATTCTTTAACATTGTAAATATGTTTGTTTTAGTTTTTAAACATTCAAATAAAACCTTACAGATCACTAGTAGAGGAGAATACTTTGATGACATTCTATACATTTTATTTTGTGGAACTCAACGTTAGTTTTGAGATCTGAGTGAAAATACAATGAAAAAAGAAAATTAGACAGTTCTGATATGTTCCCAGAAGTTCCATTTCACTCATTATCAACTTTCATTGGGTTGGTCTATTTGTTGCAATTGTCATGCTGCATATTAAATTTAAATTAATACAGGTTGGGGAAGAAATACTAGGACTGAATTCAAGAAGAAACATAAATACAATATGGGTTAAAAACATGGGTGGGAGGAAAAATAATTACAAGGAAGTTTGAAAAAAACACATTGTATCATATTAATGTGTTGTTAAAATTACACATGCAAGTACACACACAAACACACACACTTACATATTACTAAATACCAACGATTAAACATAATATTGTTATGGAGTACTTCAAACTTTTGGGGTAGCTATAACACTAGAAAATGAGAACTGCTATTTTTGTTTCATTTGTTGTTTTTGCACTGAAGGAAGTATAATTCTACTCTGGATCCTGTTATTTTCTCTTCAGAATTTACTTGATTTTATTATTATTTTTGTGTTTCCACTTTCCTGTTCTCTTTCCTCACTGTTTAGTAGTGTTTCCAGGACATATGAAGCAATTAGAGAATTAGAAAAGACAATGTGTGGTGAAAAAATGATATGTATGCTAAGATAATGCCAAAGTGAACTGTAATGTGGAATGAAGACACACAATAACCACAAAATTATTTCCACTTAGGAATATGATATATTTTATGTAAATTTTGAACTATTATGCGGGTTTATATAATTAGTTGTAAATGACTTCAGACTAAACTTTAAAGTTCACTTCATATAACTTAAGACACTTGTGGGAAAATGTTCTAGGTTACCAGAAATGGCACAGCTCTATCCTTATTTACAGGCTTAAGATTCGTGTCTACAACGAAAGACCTAGAATTATTTTTTAATGCTGGCATTTCATCTTTTAAAGATTTATATTTTTAATCATCTGTGAGTATGCATGTGTGTATGTGTGTGTGAGAGAGTATGAGCACTTGAGTGGAAATAAAACCATAAAGAGACCAGAGGCATATGATCTCCCTAGAACAAGGATGATAATCAGTTGTCAATTTTCTGATGTGGGTAGTGCTAGAAACTCAACTCGTGTTCCATGTGGAGGAGCCATATGTGCCTGTAATACCCGAGTCCTCTCTAGACTGAAACCCCTGAAAATTTTTAACAATATCCTACCAGTTATACATTAATTTTAAATGTCCAGCTTAGTGCCTATAGGGAGACTCAGCATCCTACCTTTGAGTTTCATTGGTGCAGGAAGGCACTTTGCAGGCTATAGAAAGAGAACCCTTTGCCCAACAACCCAACCTCAAAACCCTCGACCTATGATCTCTCCTGGCTACAATAGGGGCAGGGCAAATGGTGGCATAGAGCTTGTGGGAGTGGCAAATCAATGGTTTGAGACCCAATGCACAAGAGGTGGCACATGCCCTATTCTTCCTGGAACCAGAGTGGATAGACTATGGATCCACAGATCCAAGAAGAACCAAACTCATCTGGTGGGGGAAAATAAAATAAATGAAATAATTCCTATATGCTATTTTCTACTATATTCATAGATCTGTGGCCTGCCCAGTTGTCATCAGGGAGTTTTTTTTTTCTGATGGCAGATAGGAGAGGGTGAAGAGATTCATGGTCAGATATGAGGAGAGAGTCTAAATTGGAGGTCTCCATTGGGTCCCTCCCATCAGAGATGCAAAACCTTACAGAAGAGGGGAGGAAGTATTGTAGGAGTCAAAATATATGGAGAACACCAGGAGAATAGGATCAACTTATCAGGGCTTACTGAGACTGAAATGGTTAGCCCTGGATGTGTAAGGGTCTGCAGCATGTATGCTATGGCAGTTGAAGACATTTTTTGTAGGATTTCTAAAACTAGGTGCTTCTCTGATTCTTGCCTGTTCTTGAGGATGTTTTACTTTATTGGGTTGTCATGGACATTTAGATAATAAACGTTTGCCTTAACTTATTGTTGATTGTTGTCTCCTAGAGACTCTGCTTTTTCTTAAAAGGGGACAAAGGGGGAGTGGGTCTGGGGAGAGAATGGAACTGCATGGTAATAGAAGAATGGATGGAGGGGGAATGGTGGTAGGAATGTATTATATGAAGGACGAATCTGTCTTCAAATAAATATACTTATAAATTGTTTAAAGAAACTAATAGTAAACAAAAAATAAAATGTTCATTCACTTTTAGTGAATCATTGTATTAACTTTGCAAACCCCTGAAATAAGTAAATACTGCAAGCTTATATATTTATTACTAGAAAGCAAGATCAGCTTTGCATATTTTTAAAATAATGTTTCTCTATATGTGGTATGTGTGTATGTGGGGTGGTATATGTGCCCAGAACTCATACAGAACTTGAAGGACAAACTCAGTTATCAGTCCTCCTGTTTTACCCTGTTTTTGCTAGAGTGTCTTCATTGTTCTCCCCTTTCAGGAATCTATCTATCTACAGTCCAAACTTCTGGAGTCTTCTGTTTCAAAAGTATCTTGTCAAAGAATTATTGAGATTAGAGATGTATTATACCTCATTTTGGATATATGAGTATTTTTTGCCTTTATAGGCAGTCAATCAACTAAATTCTTCTTTCAGCTTTTCTTGGATAAAATAAAAATTTCATATAGTCATTAGGTCATTTCTCCTTAAACTTCTATACTCACTCATATATGGATTTTAGACTTAGAGCAAAGGACCACCAGCCTATAATTCACACCACCAGAGGAACTAGGATACAAGGTGTATTCTAAGAGATTCATATAAAGTCCCTCACAGAAGGGGGAAGGAACAAGTCCCCCCAGAGCACATGGGAAGTCAGGGGGGCAATGAATGGAGAGAGAAGTAGGAGAAAGAGAGGGGGAGGAGAGGAAAGCACGTGCAACTAGAAAGATTCAGTCGGGGTAGGAATAGAAGACAGATGAGAGGCAGAGTGAGAGAGAGAGAGAGAGACAGACAGAGAGAGAGAGAGAGAGAGAGAGAGAGAGAGAGAGCAAAAATGAGGGGAGTCATTATTGGTTTGAAGAGAAATTTGAACCTAAAGAAAGGTCTAGAGACCTACAAGACTGCCGCCAACTAACAATTTGAGCAACCATGGAAAGGCTATCATAAATGCCCTTCCCCAGACAGTGAGATCAACAACTAACTTATCCATGGAGCCCTCATCTAGTACCTGTTGGAGACAGAAGCAAAACACCCATGCCTAAACACTGGGAGTTGAACTAGAATCCAGATGCAGAGGGAGAGGACAAGACCAGGTTGCAGAAACACATAGAGACAGTTGACCTGAACAAGGAGGAGATAATGGGCCCCTCTGAATATGCATCTCAGCCAGAAGGACTGAGCAGTCTAAGGGACCCCAGACAGTGGAACCAGCATGTGTCTGTGGTGCACAAAGGATCTTGTGGACACATCCCCCATGGAGTGATACTGCCTTAACCTAGAGACAGGAGAGAAGTCCTAGTCCCTACTTCCAAATGACTTGACAGATCTACATGACCCCACCTGAATGGCATTGCCCTACATGTGGAATTGGGGTGGGGGGATGGGAGGGGTGGGTGGTCAGGGTGCATGTGAAGGGGCAGAGAGGGTAAGAGGGAGGGAGGGGGAACTGGGATCACCATGTAAAATAATAAATTTAGTAAAACAAATTATTTTCTCACAATTTGAAAATACTACAGTGTACAAAGAACAATAATTTCTAAACAGTTAATTCTTGTGATTCTGAATATCCTAATATTGGCATAAATTAAGATGTAATTTTACTTGGAAATGACATTAAGCCCATTAGGAGTTTCCAGTTGAGATATCTCATGTATTTTAATTACTTTGTCTTCACTGAATACAATCTTATTGACATTCTCCTTCTTAACTCATTTTATCTTCAGAGTTTATATAATCCAATTGGTTACAATAATTTTTGAAGATAATTTTCAGCATTTAAATATGGCTTAGCTAAATGAATGATTTTATTGAAACAAATCATCAAAGGATTGCAAATTACCATATAGACATATATAAAGAATTTTTGTTTGTTTAGACCTGAGATTGAACATAAAGTACCAATTAATGCACAGGTTAGTCAGTGGAAATATTTTTTGTTTTGTTTCAAATGCAGTCTCATGTAACCCCAATCCTATCTGATTGATGCTATTTTAAGGATGACCATGAATGCATGATCCTCCTACCCTCAATCTCTCAACTGCTAATAATATAAGCATCGGCCAATAGATGAAACAAGTTTGACTTTGCAAGGGGTTCCTTGTTGCATTTATTATGCTTATTTTTATACAGTTAACAACATTAAAGGCAGAAGTTTCTCTTATATTACCTGCAATCTGTCATTATTTATGCAATGCTCTAGAAAAGGATTTCACATTCTTTGAAATAATTTACAATAAATAATTTTCAAATATATTCTAGTGAACATTTTTATGAAGCTAAGTTCCAGTAATGTTTGGATCTATAAAGTACATCACCAATCTACTAGCAGTGATTGATTCCCAATATAAATGAAAACAGTAGTGATCAGAATATTTTTATGACAACAGGTCAAGCAGTTCCCTGTCCATTCTGTTTAACAATATTTTGGTGACAAATAAGTTAAACTGAACCAGATATACTTGGCTCCTGTATGTAGAACTTTATTCTACTTTGATTGAGAGCCTGAGTTCTTTCATGTTTTTATACACAATTGTTCCCAAATAAAACAGAAGTAGAAATAATATGTATATTCCCTATCTCGTGACAGGGGAAATTTGATGTTCTTAATAAATTGAAAACTCTATGGACTGGTACTGTAAGAGGATGCTTAATTGTGAATCGCTTGACAGAATTGTGTGGAAACTAGTGTGGTTAGAAGAAACTGAAGTGTGTTTTTAACTTGTGCCATCTTTTTGGTTTCCTATCAGTTAACTACTCTTTAAGCAAGCATTCATAATGATAGTAGTAGTCGGATACATGTTTGTCAAAATCTAGTCATTGCAAGTGTGGTCTAATAAGGACATAATGAACCTAGCACACCAACAATGTGAAAACCACAAAGACACAATTTGTGGCATGTGCTTTGACTTGGTCATAGTTTGCTACTCTGAATCTATGAAATAGTTCCTACTTGTAATTCCTGATAACTTGATCTAATGCAGGTGATATCTGCAGATGGTTGGGTCACCTTCCAAACATCTCAGGCTATTCATTTCCCACATATTTCTCCTATTACACAGATACATACCATTTTAGTGCATATTTCAAAAAATGTTTCATAACTCTATAAGTAGCTCACATAAAAATGTTTTTCACTGTAACATCAAAAGTCTTTGACATTTAAATGTTTGCCTCTGTGTATATATGCATGTACATGTTACTAAACTTACCAAAGCTAAAGTGTTCCAAACATATTGGCCCCTATATTTATGTCAAATACTGTGATGCATATGCTTGTTTCTTTATATGTCTATATATTTCTGAGTACAAAATTTTAAAAGGGAGCCCCTCCAGAATCTGCCAGCATCCCTAATCCTGTCTTCACTAACAGGAGAGGTAAGAATGAGCATATTTTATGACTGCTCTGGTGCCTTACTCTGAACCTCCTTAGGCCTTGGGACTGTGACATGAAAAGCCATCCCAGCAGATCAAGCCATTCTGACTCTGCTGACAATGTGGAGCTAGGACAGCCTCAACTCACTTGGAGAAGGAGTCTCTCAGATCTCTGTCTGCATCCATTGTGAGACCCATCAGAGTAATGAACTTGCTTGCACCCACCAGAAGAGAACCTTGGACCTAACCCACTCAGAGAGGAAGAGATCACACCTGCACTCACTGGAATAAGGGGGATGGGGAAAACAACAATATAAGAACACATTAAACAACAGAAAAACTAAAATGATGCCACCAGAGTCTAGGGACACTATACCAGTAAGACCTGAAAATCCCAACACCGATGAGGCCAGAAAAGAAGGATCTTAAAAACAACTTTATAAAGATGATAGAGACCCTGAAAGAGGAAATGAGAAAGTTCTCTGGAGTCATGGAAGAAAAGATAAACAAAATATTGAAAGAAATAATTCAAACAGGTGCAAGGTTTGAAAACTGAAATAGAGACAAAAATAGAAGAAAACAAACAAACAAAAACACATTTCAGGGGAATGCTGGAAATAGAAAGCTGGGTAAATAACCAGGAACTACAATTGTAAGAATAATCAACAGACTACAAGAAAAGAAAAGAGAGAGTCTCAGGCATTGAAGATACAGTAGGAGAAATAGATTCATCAACCAAAGAAAATCTTAAGTACAACAAATCTCTAACACAATATATCCAGGAAATATGGTACACCATGAGAAAGTACAAACCTAAGAAAATATAGGTATAGAAGACACTGAAGAAACCCAAATCAAAGGTGCTGGAAAATTTATTCAACAAAATTATGGAAAAAAAAATTTCCCCACCTAAAGAAAAATATGGCAAGAAAGTACAAGAAATTTGGGCAGAACACCAAATACAGTGGACCACAAAAATGTCTCCCCACCACATAATAACCAAAACATCAAACACCAAACATACAGAATATTTAGAGTAGCAAAGGGAGAAAGGCCAACTAACATATAAAGGCATATCTATCAAAATTACACCTGGGTTTAACATGGAAACTTTGAAGGCCAAAGCGTCCTAGTTAGATATTCCACCAAATCGAAGAGACCACAGATGCCAGACAAGACTACAATATCCAGCAACAGGTTCAATACTATAGATGGAGTGAAACCAAGATATTCCATGACAAAACCAGATTTAAACAATAAATATCCACTAATCCAGCCCTACAGAAAGTTCTGGAAAGAAAACTCCAACTCAAGGAAGTTAAACACACACACACACACACACACACACACACACACACACACAAATAGGCAATAGATAATCCTACTTTAATAATAGCCGAAAGAAAAAAAAAGGGAGGGGGAAGGGATCCACACACAATAACATAGCCAACAACAAATCCAAAACAAATAAGAATTACAATCAACTAGTAATCAATATCCCTTAGTATTAATGGTCATAATTCACCTGTAAAAAAATCCACAATCTAACAAAATAGATGCAAAAACAGAATCCACCCTTATGCGCACATGAAGCACTCCATCTTCAAAGACTGATGTTACCTCAGAGTTAAGGTTTGGGGAAAAGACTTCCCAATCAAATGGACCCAAGAAACAAGTAGATGTAGTAATATTTATATCTGTCAAATTGGACTTTACATGAAAAATCAATCAAAAGAGATGAAGAGAAGGTCATTGCTTATTCATCACAGGAGAATGCATCAAGATGAAGTCTCAAATCTGAACATTTGTGCCCCCAATACAAAAGGCAACCACATTGATAAAAGAAACATTGCTAAAACTCAAATCACACATAAAAACCCCAACATTTATAGTGGGAGATTTCTAACACCCCTCTCTCAACATTACCAGGTCCAACAGACAGAAACTTAACAAAGAATCAAAGGAACTCACAGAAGTTATGACCCAAGTGGCTTAACAGACATCTACAGAACATTCCATCCAAACACAAAAGAACATATATTATTCTCAGTGTCACACTGAATCTTCTCTAAACCAACCACATATTTCAGCATTATAGTAAACCAAAAAAAATGAAATAACCCCTTTATCTTAACCGACCTACATTCTGTAAAGTTAGAATTCAATGACAACACAAATTGGGAAGAAACCCCTACAAACACATGGAAACTGAACAATGAACAATTGCACCACTCTGGGGTCAATGAAGAAATAATAGAAAGAAATTAACGACTTCCTAGAATTGAATGAGAATGAAGACACAACATACCAAAAGTTATGGCACAGTAAGAAACGGGTGCTAAGAGGAAAGTTCATAAAACCAAGTGTACACATGGAAGAAACTGGGAGAACAGTCACACTAAAGAATTAACAGTACAACTGGAAGCTCTAGAACAGAAAGAAGAAAATTCCCTTCTTTTGGAGGAATAAACAATAGGAAATAATCAAATTGAGGCTGAACTCAATAAAGTGGAAACAAAGAAAACAATAGGAAGAATCATTGTAAGAGTTGGTTCTTCGAGAAAATCCAGACAAGATAGACAAAACTTTATACAATCTAGCTGAAAAGGAAAGAGAGAGAACATGCCAATCAACAAAATCAGAAATGAAAAGGGAAACATTACAACTGACACAGGAAATCCAGAAAAATTCCAGGTCATACTTTGAATACTTGCACTTCCCAACATTGTTTACAGTAAAGGAAATAAGGCAATTTTCTGGATAGATATCACCAAAATTAAATGTAAATATACAATTTAAATGGACCTACAAACGCTTAATGAGATAGAAACAGTCATCAAAAGACCTCAAACTAAAAAAAAAAAAAAAAAAAAAAAAAAAAAAAAGCCCAGGGACATATGGTCCAGAAATTCTGGAAGCAGAAATTCAAGAACAGCTAATAACAATATTCATCAAAGTATTTCACACAATAAAAGCAGAAGGGTTATTGTAAAAACTTTTTTAATGAGGCTACAATTACCTTGGTCACAAGCCACAAAAAAAAGAAAAACTATAGACCAATACCCCTCATGAACATTGATACAAAAACATTCAATAAAACACTGGCAAATTAAATTCAAAAGCATATCAGAAATATCATCCATCATGACCAAGTAGGCTTCATCCTGGGACTACAGCGATGGTTCAACATACAAAAAGCCATCAATGTATTCCACCATATAAACAAAATGAAAAAGAAAAAAGTGCATGACCATCTCACTAGACGCTGAGAAAAAGCCTTTAGAAAAATCTAACACCCCTTCACCATGAAGGTCTTAGAGATCCAGGGGTAACAAGAACAAAACTAAACATAATAAAAGCAATATATAGCAAACCAACAGGCATCATCAAAGTAAGTAGAAAAAAACTCAATGCTATACCTCTAAAATCTGGAACAAGAGAAGGCTGTTCATGCTGTCCATATCTCTTCAATATTGTACAGTGACTACATCTGACATAGGGCCGATTTCTAAAAAATATACAAAAAAACTCAAGAAACTAGTCCAAAACACCAAAAATTCCTTGGCGAAAAAGAAATTGGGGTAGAGAACTAAATAGGGAATTCTTAATGCAGAGGAATCTCTAAAATGGCTCAAAGACCCTTAAGAAAGTACTCGGCATCCTTAGCCAGTAGGGAAATGCAAATCAAAACAACTCTGAGGTCTACCAGTTTAACTTCTGTCAGAACAGCTAAATTAAAAAACACTAAGGGACAGTTCATGCTGGAGAGGATGTGGAGAAAGGGGAACACTCCTCCACTGCTGGTGGGAGTCCAAACTCTTACAGCCTTTTTGCAAATGAGCATGGTGCCCTGCCTCAGGAAAATGGGAATCAGTCTACCTCCAAAGATGCAACAATTCCACTTGTATGCTTATACCCCAAATCTATTCCAACTATGTTCACGACAGCATTATTTTTAATAGCTAGAACCTGGAAGCAACCTAAATGACCCTCAACTGAAGAATGGATAAAGAAAATGTGGTACATTTACACAATGGAGTACTACTCAGGAGAAAAGAAAAATAGCAACACAAAAAAAACAAACAAAACAACAACAGCAACAACAAACAATGTAATATTGGAATTCTCAGGCAAATGGATGTCACAAAAAAAGACAACCACACAAATATGTACACACAAATATGGAATTTAGACATAGAGCAAAGCATTATCAGCCCTCAATCTACACCACCACAGAAGCAAGGAAACAAGGAGGATCCTAAGAGCAATACATGGTCCCTCAGAGTGGGGGAAAGGGACAAAGATTTCCTGAGCAATTTGGGAGCATGGTGGGAGGGGATAGGAAATTTAGGAGAAAGAGAAGGGGAGAAGTAGAGGGAAGAGTAGGACATGAGAGAGCAGGAAGATTGAGAAAGAGAAGAGAATAAAGGATACCAAGAAAAGATATATCATAAAAGAATAAGCCATTATAAGTTTAAGGAGAAATTTGGCACTGTGGAAATGCCCACCAAGAGATCACAAGGATGAATAAAACTATCTTTAATGCCTTTCACAATAATAATATTGCTGACTATCTTATATGCTATCCTAGAGCCTTCATCTAGTAGCTGATGGAAGCAGAAATAGGCCACCCACAGCTGAACCCTAAACCGAATTCAAAGAATCCAATTGCAGTGAGAAAGGAATGATGAGAAAAGGCATCAAGCAAGACCTGGCTGTGGAAACCCACAGAAATAGTGCAGAGACCTGAACAAGTTGGGAACTCATGGATTCCAGGCAGATAGCTTGAAAAACTAACATAGTAACGGAACAATGTGGTTATCAGTTAGGAGACCTGAGTAATCTACAGGCAGTGGATCAGTATTTATCCCTAGTATACTCATGAACATTGGGAGCCCATTCCACAAAAAAAGGTATACTTTCTTATCCTAGACATATGGATGAGGGGTGTAGGCCCCTGCTCAAATGATATGACTGATTTTTAACATTCCCCATGGAAAGTTTCCAACTCATCTTAAGGAGTAGAAAGGGAATGGAATAGGAGATTTGTTGGGAATGGGATGATGAGAGGGTAAAGAGGGACCGGGGTTGACATGTATAAAAAAACAAGCTTATTTCAAATTTTAAATAAAAAAAAATGAAAAAGAAAACCAATGGGTGTTCTTCGTCTTCCACAGAAACCCTAGACTCCAGGAAGAGTTTTGTAAATACCTCTCGGAAGTAGACTAATGGGGACCAGGACATGTAAGGAAATATTATCAGATGAACAAATGTTCTTGGGATGTTCTTTCACGATTCCTCCTTTGAGGACTTATAGGGCATACCCATCTATCCTATATTGAGGCTTCTAATCTGATTTTCTTTTGTGTATTCATACAGAAAGTAAGTATAAATAGCACATGACAGTGAAAACTGACATTCTTTCAGGCCACTGAGAATTCTCCTTTTGCAAAAGTCAAAACTTCCCTAGGAGTATATTTTTCCTGACAAGATAGATATATCTAATACATTTGCTATATCACTGCCTTTAGGGCTAGAAATCTTTGGTCTCCCAGAGAGAAAGCTTATATTGCTGTCAGTCATTCAGTGTGCTTGTCTGCTATAAACAAAACCAGATTTGCTTAGTAAAACACAGATGATGACTTAACCAAGTATAAAGGGACTTGAAAAGAAAGCACTCAATTGTTGCATAGAGGAAGTTAGTGGAGGTTACATGAGCTCCTCTTGGTACCTCCAACCTTAATTTTGGAGATAAACCATCCTATTTTTAATGATGCTAGCAGAGATAATGCTATTTAGTGGTTAGTTATTCTGACCAAAATAGTCATTTACAGTATATGTTCATATGGCAACTGGATATTGAAATTCTTAATTACATTTAATTTATTTTACTTCATGTTCCCTCTCTCTCTCTCTCTGTCTCTCTGTCTCTCTCTTTCGTGTGTGTGTGTGTGTGTGTGTGTGTGTGTGTGTGTGTGTGTATCAGGCTACAACTTCCAGCCATTGGTTCTTTCCTTTCACTTCACTGATGGTTATCACCAGTCTTTTAAACCACCTTGCCATATCACTGGCACATCTACTGAAATTTGGAAGGAATTAAAAACACAAGAAAGCATACTGGAACATAAAGTCATTTTGTGTTGGGAAGCTTTTGTTTTTGTTCACAGCTAAAAGTGAACTTTTAGTTTTGTTAAACTTTTTGAAAACATTTCAGTATGCAGATTCACCAATTCTGAAAACATGCTAGTGTGTTCAACCATTTGTCGGAGAACCTCAAATCTATCTGTGGCTTCTGAAGTTTCAATTCTTGAGTGTAACAGCTTTAATGGAAGGCTAAAAGAAACAAACAAATAAAGACAAAATTTCCCTTATCTGCGCTTCTTCATGTTTATTCTGTAGAATGAGCTTTCCCCCCAGCCATGGAAGATTAAAGTTTCTCCTTAACTTGAATGAAATTGTCTGCTTCTAAAGCATGAATGAAGATTATAATGTCAAGAACTCAACCCATGTAACTGATTCTATTATTTTGGTGCATTGGAGTTATTGTGAAAGATAAACGATTAAATCTCATTTATTGATCTACAATGAATGGTGTTCTTAGTGTTCCAATCACTCGACTTTGTTACACACACACACACACACACACACACACACACACACACACACACACACACACCACATATGGAGAAATAATTCTTGCATGTAAAAGAGAATTCTGAAGTATAATATAAATTGTATCACTTCACATACACATTAAAAATGTTTAGAGTTAGGACTAGAGAATGTAACCATTTCGATTGAATGGAGATTCAATATATCAGCTCCGAATGTCCTTTCCATTCACACTTATAGCAACCATATCAGCAGGTGAATAATTGTTCATTTCTGTATCTATTAATTTAAATATTAACAAAATATATTGTAGCCTAGCCCTATTTCCTTCAGGGTCAGCTAAAGCATTAATTTGTAAGACCTAAGCATTCAGAAGAAAATGGGAAACGCAATAACTCTTCTTTGGTAAAACACTCTTTTGGAAATGGACTCACAGTAAGCAATGAATTAAATCTGGCTTTAAAGTAAGATACTGATTTAGGTAGTAATATAAAGTGATAGACTTCACATTTCTCAGAGAAAGCATGTGTGACAATATGTTAAGTTATAGATGTGTCCAGATAGTTGTATGTCAACTTCATACAACAACTAGAGTCATCTAAGAGGGATGCTTGATAGAGAAAAATGTCCCCGAGATTATTGGGCTACAAGTGTAGAATATTTTCTTATTTAATGATCACTTTGGAAGGGTCCTGCCCATTCTGGGTGCTACCACCACAGGGCAGATGGTTCTGAGATGTGTGAGAAAGGAAACTGAGCACACCATGTAGAACAAAGCAGCAAGCAGCCCCCTTCTGTGACTTCAGACACAGCCTGTCTTCAAGTTTCTGCCCACTCCTTGAGTTTCTGCCTATTCTTTGAGGAGAAACTGAAGTGGAAGTATAGGCAAAACAAACCCTTTCTTTCCCAAGCGGCTTTTGCTCAGTGTTTCATCACAGCAATAGTAACCTTAAGACATGAAAAGATTTTAATTTTCAAATTCTTGTTTTACATTTAAATCTTATTTACTATTATCTCATATCTCTTTCCTTTTCTCCCTTCCTTCATCCCTCTGTTTTTCCCTTTCTCCCCCTCATATTTGCTCCCTGCCTTCCCTGCGCCCTCAGTCTCTCAGTCTCTGTCTCTCTGTTTTTTTGGCTCTGTTTGTCTCCTGTGTCTCTATCTCTCTGTCTCTAACTCCTCTCTCTCGCTCTCTCTCTGTGTGTGTGTGTGTGTGAGAGAGAGAGAGAGAGAGAAAGAGAAGAGAGATAGCATGCCTAGGCACATGAGTAAGAGCCAGAGAACGGGGTACTTTCTGTTATCAGCCCTTCCCCCTCCCACTATGGATAATAAATAATTTTCAGGCTTGCAAGCCAAACACCTTCTCATAATAACCCACCCTGCTAATAACCTGCATTTAATGTCTTCAAACATTGACCCCTGTCATTAAGTTGCTAAGAAAAAAGAAAATTATCTAGTGCAGAAAGTTCAACCTAATTTAAGCTGCTTATAGGATTTAAGGTATTAAAAATGTTATTTTTGTATGGTTCAGTTCAAAAAAAATATTGTCACTACAGTTTGAAAAAAATGCAAATTATTGTTGTGGTGTTTTATACCTTCAAGCTTTATTCCTTACCATAAATCAGATCGATTATTGTCATTAATTAGAATGCATTATCTGTGGAAAATATTAATATTTCACTAAAAAAATCACTACTTGTGCTTAACAACAAAATATACTTTCCAAGAGAGACAAAAATCCATTTAGGTGAATAAAGCTTTTAAAAAATATCCATAACACTTAAGTAAGCCCCCTTCACTCTACCTTTTTTATTATATCCTGTTAGCCTTTCACTCTAAATAAATAATGTATCTAAAAATTTAATTTAGTAAGCCAGACTATGAAAATATTACAAGATATTTTGGATCATGTTATCAAATATATATATATATATATATATACATGTATATATAAAGATTTACTATTATTGATGTTTAAATGTGTGTTGTGTGAGTTTGAAATCGTATGTTACTGTATGCAGAAGAGACCCAACAGATTCCCTGGGAGTTGGAGTTAAAGGCTCTATTGAGCTACCTAATATAGGTGTTGGAAATTAACTTTGGGTTCTGGAAACAGTGGCAGGAACTATAAACCACTGAGATTTTTCTCGAGTCAGGGAAATTATAAATCATATAAGAAAAATGGGAGGAATTTCCATGGAGGGTGAAGTGGGATGAAGGAGAAGAGACGAAAGAGAAGGGGGGGGGTGGGAGCTGGAATTGGTATATAAAATGAGAAAAGATTGTTTTTAAAATAGAAAAATGAATGATACTGGTATATTAATCTTTTACATTTTCTAATTATATTTATGTTGAAACTATATTTTTCATAGCAACTACTTTTTTGTTTAGCAATAAACTTTAACTACAGTCTCGATGAATTGTATTGAGTTAAGATGACATAGCTGTAATATTTTTTAAGAAAAGTGGCATAATCATATGTTCTTGAAATATGATAGACATAAACTTTTAGTTTTGACATGGGAGAACAATGTTGTGTATTTTTTGGTTAATTCATAGAATCATTCTCAGTTCAACACATTTTAGAAAGTAACATGCACATTTTAAAATATTTTTTACTATAATTTAAAAAACAATTTCTGGATTTTTTATGGTACAGGGTAATACATATAATATATATGAATATTATATGGTATAATCCCTACAAAAAATGTAGTCATCAAATGAAACCAGGAATAATACATTAATAATGTAATTATTCATTTCTTTTGGTTGAACATTCAAAATCTTTTCTTCTAAGAATTTATAAAAGTGTCAGAAGTTATTGTAAAATTCAGCAGGATATAGTATTATAAAAATATGATTATTAAGATAAGTATTCTCACAGACATAGAAAATATATTTATAGTGTGAATATATAGGTATTAATTTGTATATTTGCCTTGTGTATATATTATAAAGTATAATGAAATTTGAGTTGTATTTTGATACAAATTTCAGTTTTTACAAATGGAGTATCTTATAAAACTTTTAAAACATTAAGAATTGTCATGTTTAATGCCTATTATTTTTTTATTTTCAGTCTATTTTTCATCAACATCGTATATTTTACATTAAAATAGCCCCAAACTTAAAACCCTAAATGTATTGGCTTCAAATGAAAACCTATAAATGGAAAGGAATCACACACACACACCTGCATACACATGCTTATTCACATGTAAGAAATGTACGCACACGCGCCTATTTAATTATATGTGTATGCAATGTACTTTTAGGACAAAAATTAATATGTTTTATTGAACAAAAATGAAATAGAATGTTCTCAGTATATGAGCCAACATGTAATGACTACTACAAATATAATCTCTCATGGAGCTACTTTTGTCCAAGTCTTCAGGATTCTCAAAGCTATGAGGACTTTTTCTCTGCATTGTTTTCTTTCATATTGCCTCTCTTTGCCATGCCCAGGTATTGAATCTCCATAAGTATATTTTTAGTCCATGTCTTTTAGACATCTGTTTTGCTCAGTGGGAAAAGAAAATATATCCAATTATAAAACCATCTGGCATTTTGATTTTTAAAGTTTTAAATTTAAGGTTTCATGCCTTACCTCCCACTGCAGTTAAGCAAATGAAGAAAGCAAAGCTTTGAATTGAGTTATAGCCTTTTGGTGGCTCCTATAAGCACATTAAGAAAAAAAAGAAAGAAAGAATGAAAAGTAAACATCTGTCTGCTCCAGCTGCTAGCATGTTGGGAGGAGATAATAAAACCCCCTGTGTTTAGGTATCATTTTGTTTTTACTGACTGACAGATGAGGCATCTTAACTGGCCTGTCTTCTAGATGTCTGCTTTTCTTATTAAGAGGAACTCAAATTCAGTAATATTTTAAGTAGTCTCTCTGCCCTCCCGTAGCATGTCTTGAATACTTCTTGCGAATGGAATGTGTTTTATGATTTTAAATACTTGAAAAGTAAAGCTAAACTCTGCTATTACCATCAACAAATTTTAGGGGTAATTGAAAATAATAAGTTGTCTATGTTTTATTACTAGTCCCAGGGAAACTGACTAGGTTTCCGGGACCAGGACTAGAGCATGATCTCTCTCCTTTACTGCCATTTTCGACACCAACATAATGCCTAATTCTTTTGTAAATCTTATCCTATGTTGATGGGTAAGTCAGCAAACACCCTCATCAAAAGAAGCCTTTCTTTACAGGTAATGACATCAACACAGAAAACCACCTGTCCACATAATAAAGACACTGATTGTGAACTGCAAATGTTATAACTATACCACATAGGATACTAATACCAGAAAGTCATTGAGGAACAGTCTATCCTGAACAGGTTGCATACACAAGACTGGAACAATTCTTATATCTATGTAAATGTCAATAAGGAGGAGAAAATCTTCATAGGGTTCATGCCATAGACAAAGAGTGGGAGAAGAATAATTAACCTCTCCCAGGATTTCCCTTGTTGATTGTTGAAAAAAAAACTAGTATTTCTTGAAACCATATATACACAAATAACAAAAACAGACTCATCGAGTTGTTTGTAATAATCAAAAAATGGACATAAACTTGAGAGATAGATGGAAAGAGCTAGATATTTGATAGCTGAGAGGGACTAGATAAAAGATAATAAGGGAAGTGATAAAATTATACCTAATTAAAGTATATTAAAATGTAATAATATATTTGTAAGTTTTCTGTACTATATATTTAAAGAAGCAATCTTGTGAGAAGTCACTCAGAACTTTTGATGATGATATCAAGTAATCACATGACTAAGCTTCTTTATTACATAATCCCATTCACTTCATTACATAAACTACTTCACCACACTAATAAAATAATCATTAGTTTGAAATTATTAAAACATGTGAAACAATATTCCTTAAAAGTGTAATAAAACCACAAGTCTATAATTTGGAAGCTAGATTAATAAAGGTAATATACCTTCACCTTGAATTTTGACTTTTTATTATTATTAACAAAGAAGTTGCTTTTCATTCTGACATGTCCATAGCAAGAATATTAATTTCTTCTTCAAAAAGTACTTTGGAGAGTTCTTCTTAATAGTTTGAGAACACACTGTTAATGTAATTTTTTTGTGTTTAAGTAGTTTGAAAATAGTAGCTATTTTTGTCTGAAGTAACTTCATTATAAGTAAGAAATGAAAATGAAAATCCCTCCCAGTAAGGACACAAATGGGAAAATACAACATTCAGAAAGAAAATACACAATTTGTAATATTTGCAGTAAATGGACAGCTAGATTGTCCATCCCTGTACATTAATGATCCATCCCAGTTGGACATGGATGTTATAAAACCTACCTCTCAAGGTGAATATGCTTACTAAAGCACTCTTGGTACCATATTATGAGAGAAAACCAGCTGCTTACTGATTGGATCTGAGGTTTGCTCCATTATCGAAGACAATGGTTAGGTATGTCATAGGTTGAAACTGCTGATTTTGCTTTCAAAAATAGGAATGTGTTCAAACTACTTTGAAAATACGTATATTTATAACCATAGATTTGTGTTGTCCTCAGTCTTCATCAGAGAAGCTTCACTTTTGAAGGGAATGACACTAATGCAGAGACTCATTATTGATAAACATAATGAGAGCAAGTGATTTTAAAATGCACAGGCTTAGAGTGGTACACCAGTATCACCCCTGCCAAGACTCAGACAACAGCACAGAACAGGACCTAGAATGTAAGAATAGAACGGTGGGAAACAAGGATTTAAAACACTGTCTTATGGACATTCCATTATCCTTATAACATGTATTTACAGTCCTAGGAATTGTGCATAACATCTGTGTGAGTCAGACTCACTAAATATTCAGTTATAAATTGAGGGCATCCCATTGGACCCTCCCCATCAGAGTTAGTGGTAGTTGAGGGTTGTTAAAGAAGAAATTTTCAATGATTACAATTTATTCATGATCAGTGGATAGGTTCATACTGATGCCTGAATAGGTAATCCTGGACATGAAAGTGGGAAGAGAGCTCAGTGGAAGGTGGGCATGGTTAGGAGTGGGAAAATGATAACATAGAGAAAGATGGTGAGGATAGACAGAATGTATTTTATACACATATATGGAAATTGTCAAAGAATAAGTTAATTTTTAGAAGGAAAATAGAAGTGTAGTGATGCCTCAGCAAGTATAAGGGCTTGGCTATGTAAGAGTGGGGACTATAATACAGAAACAAATTCTAGATATGCATGGCTGCCTATTTGCATTTTTGCTTTTTGTTTGTTTTGAAAGTCTAGGTCTTCTCTATTGTCATTATCAACAAACCAGCAACAATTTGGAAGGGATGCTGATATTAATTTAATATCCACCATCAAAACAAATTAAGACAAAGATCTCTCAAGTTGCTTAGCTGATATGGTGTGAATAAGTAAGGGTGATACTGCTGTTGAGGTTCAAGTTGCTCATATTTTCTTGACTAAGTCCTAGCATATGTTGATGAAAGTTTTCATCTTGGGGATAGCCTCAGCAATCATTTTCACCTCAAAAGGGTGATTTACCCATACCTAGGTTCTTCTCTGGGCCCCATGTCCTTGACAGCAAGGATGTATAGAAATAAGTGCACTCTGTTTTCATACAATAAGGACATCTTTTCAATTATGTTCATAGCAGCATTATTTGTAATAGCCAGAGCCTGGAAGCAACTTAGATGTCCCTCAACTGAAGAATGGCTAAAGAAAATGTGGTACATTTACACATTTACTACTCAGTGGAACAAACAAAAACAAAACAAAACAAAAACAAAAACAAAATAAAAAAAATACTGACCATTGCATGCAAATGTATGGAACTGGAAGAAACCATTCTAAGTGATAATGAAATCACAAAAAGACAAACATGGCAATACTCACTAATATATGGATTTTAGACTTAGAGCATAAGATTACCAGCCTAAAATCCACACTGTCAAGAAGCTATACAAGCAGGACCCTAAGAGAGTCATACATGGTCCCCTATAGAAGGGGAAAGGGATAAGATCTCCTGAGCTGGGAGCATGGTAGGAGAGGAGAGGTAGTTGGGAGAAAGGAAAGGGAGGAAGAGGAGGGAAGGGGGGACACTGAGGAAGCAGGAGCTTAAGTTGGGGGCAGAATAGAGGAGAACAAAGTAAGATATCCACTATGGGTTTAAAAGAGGGAAATCTGGCACTAGGGAAACAGCCAGAGATCTACAATGATGACCCCAAGTAAGATCAGCTGTCTCTAAACAAGAGAGGAGCTCATGGATCCCAGGCTGATAGCTCGGAAACCAGCATAAGACTTACCTAGACCCCCTGAATGTGGGTGATAGTTAAGAGGACTGGGAAGTCTATGGGGCCTTGGGTAGTGGATCAGTATTTGGCCTTGGTATGCAAATGGACTTTGGGAGCCATTTTACTCTCTTGCCTAGACACACAACAGAGCTCTAGGCCCTGCTTGCTCCAAATGATATTAAGACTTTGATGGCTCCCATGGAAGGCCCCGCCTTCCTGGGGAGAAGAAATGGGATGGGATAGGAGGTTGGGAAGGAGCAGGGGAAGGGAGGGAGGGGTGAGGGAACTGGGATTGATAAGTAAAACAAGCTTGTTTCAAATTTAAATTTTAAAAAGGAAAAGAAGAAATATAGCACTCTACCTTTTTGAACTGAACTAAAGGGAGCACTTGATGACTCCTTCCTTTTTGTTCATATTATTTACAAGAGTGAAGGTGAGTGGCAAAGCTGCTCTACATATGCCATGGACAGTAGCAGAAAGTAGCCTTGGTTTCATGAGTTCCTTGCCTTCCTTCTTGATCTTCCCAGTGAACATGACAAGCTTGTCTTGGAGAACATAATCTTTGAGGATACACTCAGAGAGATCAAGGGGAAGATCATCCTACCCCTTCCTGCCTTGGCCATCAGTGACAGGCATATTGACTCAGAAAGCTTTATCCAAACCCTTCAGCTCTCTGCCACAGGTGTGTTTTACTCTAATTATGTCAAGATTTGTCACACCAAAGATCTCACTAGGATTGTACACACCATGCTTCTCAAAGCCTTTTATGTGATGATACATGGTGGCATTAACTGGTTGGCAATGATGTAGAGCATAGCTTCAGGGCAATGGTGGTCATAGACTATCTTCAAGGTGGGCAGAATGGTGGCAAGTTGGTATGAAACAGACTATCTAAAGTCATTCCTGGTCTCTTGGGCACTCCATCCAGGATCAGCAGCACATCACATTTTTGGCAGTCTGGCAGCTGCAGGGTAGCCTTTCTGAGTGCTCTCGATCTGGCTATGACTAAGACATGCAGCAACACCAGGCAAATAGAGAGATTTATAGAGCATCAGGCAGCTCTCTACTGAGCTGTTCTTCAAAAGGAACCAATGAGGTTCTTCATAGGCAGAAGCTCTTAGCATGGTTACTTTACCATTGTTTGGGCCAAAGTGTTGAAACTGTGGTGGAGAGCAGCAGTGGCAAGTAGAGCAAAGTGAAAGCACACAGCATTGTTGAGGTTGGCCTGACCAGGACCTAGAAAGACAGGAGGTAACAACCTACAAGTAACTCAACCCCCATTCTATGCCAGGGCTTCCCATTTATAATTCCAACCTAATCTGGTTCATAAAAGGATTTGCTGACCAAGTTGGCTATTCATATTACCACTAGATGTGAGCTCTGGGTTCAGCTGAAGAACTGTGTCAGCCTAAGCCTGAATATGCACTCATATGCTGCATGTCCATAATACAATTGCCTCCATTGGCTCATTTATTTGAATATTTGATCCTTTTTCTCAAGTTGGTGGAACTGTTGGGGAAGTATAAGGACTCTTTGGAGTCCAGGATATGTATCACATTTGGTAGGTTTGGAGCATTCAAAGAATCTTACCATTCTCAGTTTGCTCTTTCTGCCTCTTGTTTAAAGATCAAGACTTGAACTGTCAACTGTTCCAACAATCATGCTTCTACTCCTCTGTGTGTTTGTGTGTGTGTGTGTGTGTGTGTGTGTGTGTGTGTGAGTGATTACTGGATAATTCTCTTTGACAGTCAGCCAGAAATATTTACAAAAAAAATTCAGATAAAATAATAGACACATACTAACTTGATTATTTCATATAATTGAATAAATAAATATTAATTGAACATAAATAAAAGCAATGGCATCAAAACCTAGTATACCTATCAAGCAAACAATTATTTGACAAATAAATAAGAGTACACTCAATAAATGTCGAAGAGGACAACGAGAACAACACCTTGACTGAAAAGTAAGTTTAGGAGCTAGTGATAAATGTTAAGAATATGATTAAAGTACTCAAAATCTGTCTCCTAGAGTTAAAAAGGACAGCTTAAGGTGCCCAAGTAAATAGAGGTTTCCTGAACAAACAATGTCTTAGTCAGAGCTACAAAAACGATAAGAAATACTCTGCAAATTTGACAGATGAGAATGAGTAAAACAAATGATAGCTATTAGCTTGCAATGAAACAGGAGAAAACAAAGTGTCTGGACACCTGCACCTTTCCCTACCAAGAAATAAACAATCTTAATCTGCAAATCCATTTGCACTTTGGTATACTGAAATTAGCAAGTGCAAAGCTACAAATTTTTGATATGAATCTTCTGAGAGACTTTCCAACTTAATAAAAATACTTTGTAAACTATCATTATGCATCATGTGATTGTTTTAAACTAATGTACCATGCAAAGACTATTCTGGACTTCCAAAAATAATAACTTCCACACCAGCAAAGTAACTGAAATGAAAAAGGAGAGAATGTAATTCAAATGAAATAGGGAAAATAAAGTTGCATTAAAAGTATAATTTCAATGAACTTTGTTAAACATTGGCTAAACAGATAGTAAAAGTTAAAAAAGACAGGTGTTTAGTGGAAATAACAATATCAAAAATTTTATCACAAGCAATATAAAATATTAATCATCTTTTTTTGGTAAATCAACTAAAGCTTTGTTAACTATTGTTTTGTTTTCTTTACCTGACAAGAGTTATAGCATAATGGTGAGGTTTTCTTTATATTTTCTTTTT